>NC_053435.1:47296686-47417686 GCF_007990345.1 Gossypium hirsutum | reverse complement strand
TTTTTATGTCAATTCAAACTTCCAATGGTAAAATAATCACATAAGGACCTTTATTCTAGAAAGCCAACTCAAATAGGTACTTTAACATCTAGCACACAACTTTTACCATTTATGCGATTAGGTCCTTTTTACAAATTAGGCACACAAACAATTAAATTTTCACACGAGACTTTGACATATGTCAATTCACTTATAATAGGAATGAAAAATAATATTAAAATATTTTTTGACTCGGATATGTAGTCCCAAAACCACTATTCCAACTAGGGCCAAAACCAGACTGTTACAGAGGGAGTATTGGAGCCGAATGGGGATTGTAGGCTTCTTTTGGTTTCTGTTTTGGTAAGTTTTTGCACTTATTTTTGGTTGTTGCCAATATTTTTGGGGGATTCTTTTCTTTGGAAGCCGTTTAGTGCTAGAGAATTTGGTCATATTCTTTCCTTTGGCTTATTCGGGTTAGCATCTTGGAGTCTCTTATTTCTCTTTCATTCTACTTTTCCTTTCCCATTGGCCGAATACCTCACCAACTCCTCCCCATTTCTTTTGTTTTGGTTTGGCAGGTACTCATTGGTTCTTCTTCTTCTTCTTCTCTCTCTCAACCCCATCGGTTTTGTCCTCTCTTCACCTTGTACCTTGGCCGAATACTGTATCTTTCCTCCCATTCAATCATTCCTCTTTTTGCCAAATATTGTCAGGTAAGCCTCTGCCCTACTTCTTTCTCCCTTAGACTTTTACTTTTCTGAGCATCGTTTCCGTTATTCTTCTTTTCCTAATTGCTACCCCCTATTTACTATTTCAGATCAATCCTCCCTCTTCTACCGATTTCCCTTTTCTTAAGTTGTTGGTTCAGTCCTACGTGAATTACTTCAAAGTGGTAAGTCTGTTGGTAAGGGTGGAAGTTTTGCCTGAAACGATTGAAAGTTGTTAGTTTGTATTTATTTTCTTAATTTCCTAATATTCGATCCTATCAATTGGTGTTTGGCAGCTACTAATCGTAACGAACTAGGTATATCTTTGGAGTTGTAGACAACGTCCGATTCGGACCAGTAAGGTAAACAACTCTATTGCAAATCAATTTTTTTTGGTTTGGGTTCAAGTGTGGCTAACATTAGTTATGGAATGGTCATTTGTTTTAAGTGCGACTCTTTTCAAAAGAGGTCGCGTACCTAGAATCCAAACAGGTCTGTAAACACTGCCCAATTGTAAATCGGTAAAAGCCAACTAATGTGATTATTATCGCTACACGAGCATATGCTCACTCGTGTGGCAAATCGAATGCATATGTAACATACCAAAATAGGGCATAGTTAAAACAATGGTTTCGGGACCATAAATCTAACATTAAATATTTATTTTATCGTTATTATGAGGCCTAGAATATGAGAATATGCATGTGCTAATGTTTCATGAATAAATACTATGAGTAAGGTGTCCAATTGGAAAATAAAGACTAAATTGAATAAATTGTAAAACTTGGATTCTAGAAGAAATTTGCATGAAATTGCTTTAGATTATTAATTAGAAGGTCTTAAAGAGCAATTTGCCCAATTTCTAAGTTTTTGGACACAAATGGACTTGTATGGATGAAATTTTAAAGAAATGGCTTAAGGGCATTTTGGTCATTCGGCTAATTAAGGATATAAAATGAAAAAAATAAGCCAAAAATCAACCATTCTTCTCCTTCATCCAATTAAAATTGTCAAGCTCTCCATATCTAGGGTTTTCAACATTTTCAAGCTTAATAGTAAGTGCTCTGTTGCTCGTATTTTTGAAATCCTAGTAGCTTACTCTCTCCATTTCTACCTATATTTTGAGTTAGGGTTCATGTTTACAAAATGACCCATGTGTGACATGTTTATTCTTTGATGTTTTATGGAGGAATATGAAAGTTGGATGTGTTTTAAACATCTTTTTCTAGGTGATTTTCATGAAAAACCCCTAAACGGACCTTTTAGAAAAAAAGTACAAAATATGTGGTAGAAATGTGAAATAATGGAAAATGTGGGCTGCCCTAAGAGGAAAGAACATTCGGCTAGGCTTGGGTAATATAGAAATTACATGCATTTCATTGTACGAGCCTAGGTACTAAATCGTAAAAATGTGAAAGGTTAGAGGCAAATGACCATTTGGACCGTGGTGAAATTTAGACTGGAATAGTATAATGTGAGGTGTTAATGATTCATTTTTATTGTTATAGACCCCGAGGAACAATTTTTGGAGGTCGATCAAGGAAAACGAAAGGTTTCGAAATAACCAAAACACGATACCGAGACGAGTACCAGGTAAGTTCGAACAACTTAAAGTGAACTCATAGTATGCTTAATTGCATGATTTATGAATGTATGATAATTGCATTTGATGATGGCATTAAAATCCATGAAATGTATCATTAATAATAACATATTGATAAATGTCCCGGTTGAGGTTAAAAGGAAGTTCGATGGATAAACCATGATTTACATGTGACTTGAGATCCTGCATGTGTTGCAGAAAAGGATTTAGCCCAGACGGGTAATCTGTTGATCTTAAATATAGAAAGGATCTAGCCTAGATGGGTGCTCCTTAAGTGATCGAGCCTCCCGAAGAATATGTGTGCATTGTGGATTTAGCTCAGACGGATAATTCGATTAGGGTCTGAATTTAGCCTGTACTGGTAATTCAGATCCGAGTTCATTAAGGGTGTTTGTCACTAATAGGGATTTAGCCTGGACCAGTAATCCTGACATCACCTTATGAGTTTATATTATGGGGGACTTAGCCTGGACTGGTAATCCCGCCGTAAGATGTGAGGTTCGTAAGAGTGCATACATGAGATGATCACTCTTATGACTTGATGGTAAATTGATAATCCATCAAGATTTCCAAGAAACTCAACGGAACTAATATGAGATATAAAAATGAAAATATTGTATGATTAGCTCATCTAAGACAAATTACATGTGTATTGTTATGAGACTAACTTGTCGATTGAGTACATGTGATAGGGATACCATTTCATGCTTGTTGGTTTTATTGCCTAATATGGTTGAATGCTAATTACTCGGTGAGTTTGCTTTCCAATTATTCGGCCTTACTAAGCATGTAAATGCTTACCCCTATATTTTTCCCTGTCATATAGAGCTCGAGGACTCGTAAAGATTGGAAGACGGCTAGAGAGTCAACACACTATCAATTAGTCCAGCTTTGGTATCTAGACAATTTTATTTTGTTCAATGGCATGTATAGGGCTTTTGTTTATTTTGTTATATGTGTCATTTGATTTGCCAAAATGAAGGCATGTAAAGGTATATATATCTACTTGTATATGGCCATGGGAATTGGCTCATTTTGATGTAGGCTATGACTTACAAATTTATGCATGCTTCTATTCAACTGTTCTAGTGAGGATCAAGTGTGGTATCTCACATTTAGACACACATGATGTGACCAATTCATACGGGATGGCTTGGTCATAATTGGTAATCAATTATAATAATGAGCCAACATTAAAAGTGTTGTAAGGTATAGAAATCCTTAATATAAAAAGAATAACCTAGCATGTGTAAAACCAATGAGAAGAGGTTTGCATGCAATAAGGTTCATCAAGGCCATTTAGAAGTATAATTAGGCCATGTTATTTATTGTTAGAGTCCATAAGTAAAACTAGATGTTAGAGGGTGACCAAAGGCTTGGAAAATAGCCTAATAAGGTCCACACGGGTAGACACACAGGCTTGTGTCAAAGCTGTGTGACACACGGATCGCCCAATGGCTGTGTCGTATGGCTGTGTATCCCCTACAACCTAAATTTTGAATTTAGAATGCAAGGTAGTAACACACGGTAGAGACACGGCCGTGTGTCTCAACCGTGTGAAGGGTACGGCCTAACACACGGGCGTGTGTTTTGGCTGTGTGCCCCTAAATGCATGCTGACGTCACAAATAGAATGCTCGAGTTTTTGGACACAGGCAACCATACGGCCGTGTCTAGGCCATGTGAAGGACACGGGCCAGGGACACGGGCGCATGCTTGGCCATGTGAAAACTCCTGCAGGTTCGAAATAGAAAATAAATTCCATTAATTCCACACGGGTAGGGCACACGGGTGTGTCAGAAAGCACAAGGGCGTGTGTATTACCTTCACACGAGCTTGTGAGGCTTTACCTAGAAAGTTTTTCATGAACTTTTACAAGTTCATGGTTTAGTCCTAGATCGTTCTCAATATTTATCTAGGGCCCTGTAGGCCCATAATAAGGACACAAAGATTCTGTCGGATTGGTTTTAAATTAAAATGAAATTTTATACCCATGTTTTCTGAAAATGTCAGAGTATGTGTCTAGTAACGCCTCGTCCCTGGTCCTGGTCTCGGGTACAGGTAAGGGGTGTTACATTTAATTGTATCAGAGCTACGGTTTAGTCGGTTCTAAGACTACCGTAGAAAGTATTAAGTTTCACTATACATGCCATTATACGAACGCTGATAGTGTGACATATCCTAACTGTTTAATTGTCTTTGAATATAGTAAATGCCTCCCAGCCAAGCACAAGATGAGTCTGAGGGAGCCGAGAGCCATGCTCCAATTTTCGTATAGTGAGCTATTTCTAGTAGTAGTAGAATACCTATGTTCGAAGGTTGAGAAGAGGCTAGAGTCGCCTTCTTTGACATGATGGACGAGTGGTTTGGGGATTATTTGAGGAATCGTCCCAACATACCATGACCTCCCCCGCCTCTAACCAACCTGATGAGGAATTGCCACGAGGTATGGCACCTGTAAGAATTGGTAAAGCCCTTGTAGATAAACTTAGAAAGTATGGGGCTGAGGAATTCAGAGATAAGATCGATGATGATGATGAAAAAGTCAAGTTCTGGCTCGAGAATACTATATGGGTATTAGATGAATTATCGTACACACCTGAGGAGTGCTTAAAGTGTACCGTGTCTCTCCTGAAGGATACTGCATACCACTGGTGGAAAATCGTATCTTTAGTGGTGCCAAAAGAAAACATCACTTGGGAATTTTTCCAAGCAGAGTTTAAGAAGAAATACATCAGTCAAAGGTTCTTAAACTCGAAACGAATGGAGTTCCTAGAACTCAAACAAGGAGATAAGACTATAGTGGAATACGAAAGGGAGTTTGTAAGGCTAAGTCAGTATGCGACTGAATGGGTTCAAACTTAGTCAGAAATGTGTAAAAGCCTCGAGGAAGGTCTGAATGAGGAAATCAAGTTGTTGATTGGGATTCTTGAAATATGGGAGTTCGTTGCATTAGCTTATCGGGCCAAGAAGGCTAAGGAGCTCAATAATGAAAGGAAACAAGCAAAGAGAGAGGCTCGAGTTTTGTGCAAGATATCTAGCTGTAAGACGCTCTCATTTCCCCTAAAGAAGTCAAGAAGCCAACATGAACACTCCACTTCATCGATAGGATATTCTGGTAGAGCAAGAGGCTCCAAACGACGTAATCAGAAGTCTTCCTCCCCGATGGTGACTAGTGTGGGGAGTGTGGATGACCAAAAGCCGAAGTGCAAAAGCTGCAATAAATTTCACTTCGAAAAGTGTCGAATAAAGAGCGGTGCATGCTACAGGTGTGATTCTCTTGACCACTTCCTTAGAGACTGCCTAGAACGAACTCATAAAGAGGTGGAGGTAGCCCCAAAGTCGAGTTCTCCTATCCCACAAGGTAGACCTCCGAGGTATCCTAGAAGTAGTAGTGGCAGTCGAGTTGCGGTCAAAGATACTACAAAGTTAGAGGCCCGAGCCCTGGTAAGAATGTACGCAATACGCGCTCGAGAGGAAGCCTCTGCTCCTGACGTTATCACAGGTACATTTTCTCTTTTTAATAATTGTGCTGCTGCCTTAATTGATCCGAGGTCGACGCATTCATACATTTGCATGAGATTGGTGTCTAGTATGAATATACCCATTAAACCTACGGAATTTATAATTAGAGTGTCGAACCCATTAGGAAAACCAGTCCTGGTTGATAAAGTCTGTAAAAATTGTCCTTTGACAATTTTAGGTCATCACTTTCCAGCTAACCTTATGTTATTACCATTTGATGATTTGATGTAATATTTGGAATGGATTGGTTAGCCTTGCATGATGTAGTTGTAAATTGTGGTAGCAATTATATCGTATTAAAGTGCCCAAATGGTGAGATTCTATGAGTTGATTCGGGAGGATTGGATACACCACCGGTTGTAATTACCTCAATGATTGCTCAAAGATATATGAAAAAAAGGTATGAAGCCTACATTACTTTTGTACTGAACACTAAGGAAATGGAGTTGAAGATTGAGTCCATGCTAATAGTATGTGAATATTCAAACGTGTTCCTGGAAGAGTTACCCGGATTGCCTCCTGAAAGAGAGATAGAGTTTCGTATTGAACTGGTGTCAGGAAACAGCTTCTATTTCTATTACTCTGTATAGGATGGCACCAACCGAGTTGAAAGAGTTAAAAGCACAGTTTCAAGAGCTGACGGATAAAGGTTTTGCAAGGTCGAGTTTTTCGCCTTGGGGTTCTTCCGTATTTTTTGTAAAGAAGAAAGATGGTTTGATAAGGCTATACATAGATTTTCGGCAATTGAACAAGGTCACCATCAAGAATAAGTACCCTTTGCCAAGGATCGATGATTTGATCGACCAATTGAGGGGAGCCACTATATTCTCTAAGATAGACCTGAGATCCGGCTACTATCAGCTACGAGTTAATGAATCAGACGTGCCTAAGACAACTTCTAGAATAAGGTATGGTCACTATGAATTCCTTGTCATGCCGTTTGGTTTAACGAATACACCAGTCGTATTTATGGACCTCATGAATAGGATATTTTGGCCATACTTGGACAAGTTTGTCGTTGTGTTCATTGACGACATTTTGAGTTATTCCAAGGTGAGATAGAGCACGTGAAGCATCTGAGAACTGTGTTGCAGACCTTATGGGAAAAATAATTGTATGCTAAGTTTAGCAAGAGTGAGTTTTGGCTCCAAGAAGTAGGGTTTTTGGGTCATATTGTTTCAGGTAAAGGCATCCGAGTTGGTCCAAGTAAGATCTCTGCAATCGTTGAATGGAAACAACCTAAATATGTAACCGAGGTCAGGAGCTTTTTGGGGTTAGCTAGTTACTACCGAAGATTTTTGAAAAGATTCTCCATGATAACGACTCCAATGATGAGATTGCTGCAAAAAGACGTTAAGTTTGAATGTACGAAAAAGTGTCAGCAGAGTTTCGAGAAGTTGAGGACATTGCTGACTGAAGCTCCTGTACTAGTATTACCTGAGTCGGGAAAAGGGTTTGTGGTCTAGAGTGATGCATCCTTAATTGGACTGGGTTGTGTACTTATGCAAGATGGCAAGGTGATAGCCTATGCTTTACAGCAGTTAAAGCCACACGAGAACAACTATCCGTCGCACGATTTAGAGCTTGTCGCCATTGTTTTTGCCTTAAAAATCTGGAGGCATTACTTATATGGTGAGACTTGTCGTGTATTCATAGACCACAAGAGTTTGAAGTATTTGATGACTCAAAAAGATTTAAATGTAAGACAGCAGAGATGGTTAGAATTAATTAAAGATTACGAGCTGATCATTGATTATCACCCGAAAAAAGCGAATGTGGTCACCAATGCGCTAAGCAGAAAATCTTTGTTTACACTGAGGGCTATGATGCTTGATTGGTGTTGTTTTATGATGGTTCGGTCTTGGCAGAGCTGAGGGCTAGACCAACATCTCTTCAGGAAATTTATGATGCTCAGACCAATGATAGCGACTTGCAAGCTAAAAGACTCAATGTGAGTCGGTATTGAATCAGATTTTCAGATTAGTCCTGATGGATATTTGATGTTCAGGGACAGAGTCTGTGTACCAAAGAACGATGAAATTATTCAGAAAATCTTACAAGAAGCACATGATAGCCATTTGTCTATTTATCCAGGAAGTACTAAGATGTATAATGATTTAAAGAAAATGTATTGATGGAACGGCATGAAAAGGGACATCTCTAAATTTATATTGAAATGCTTGATATGTCAGCAAGTTAAAGCTGAATATCAAGTACCTTCAGGTTTGTTACAACCTGTTATGGTCCCCGAATGGAAGTGGGATGGAGTTACTATGGACTTTGTGACGAGATTACCATTGACCCCCGAAAAAGAAAGATGCCATATGGGTTGTGGTGGATAAGTTGACGAAGTCGGCTTATTTTGTTCCGATATGGACAGACTACTCTCTTGATAAGTTGGTCGACTTGTACATATCTGAGATTGTGAGATTACACGGGGTACCATTGTCGATTATTTCAGACAAAGACCCAAATTTCACTTTGAGATTCTAGAAGAAGTTACAAGAAGCCTTGGGGACAAAGTTGAGCTTTAGTATAGCTTTTCACCCACAAACTGATGGTCAGTCTGAGCGGATGATTCAGATTCTTGAGGATATGTTGTGATGTTGCATCCTCGAATTCCTGGGTAGCTAGAAAAAATACCTGCCATTAGTAGAATTTTCCTACAACAACAATTTTCAAACGAGTTTGGAGATGGCGCCTTATGAGGCCTTCTATGGAAGAAAGTGTCGAGCCCCATTGTATTGGACAAAACTTAAGGAGAGTCAGATTCACAGAGTTGATCTGATCAAGGAAATCGAGGAAAAGGTTAAAGTGATACGTGACTATTTAAAAGCGACATCAGATAGGCAAAAGTCATATGCTAATCTGAAAAAAAAAAGGTTGAGTTCCAAGTTGGAGATAGAGTATTCTTGAAAGTATCTCCATGGAAAAAGGTATTAAGATTTGGCCGGAAAGGTAAACTGAGTCCATGATTTATCGGACCAAACGAGATCATTGAAAGAGTTGGACCATTAGCCTATCGTTTGGCATTGCCCCCTGAACTGGAAAAGATTCACGACGTGTTCCATGTATCCATGTTAAGGCGATATCGATTAGACCCCTCTCATGTGAATTCACCAACTGAGATTGAAATTAGACCGGACATGACTTATGGTGAGGAACCGGTCAAGATTTTGACTCGTGAGGTAAAACAACTGAGAAATAAAGATGTGGCTTTGGTAAAAATTTTATGGCATCGACATGGTGTAGAAGACACTAAATGGGAGCCGGAAGAAACCATCAGAAGCCAATATCTGCACCTATTTACTGGTCAGACTTTCGAGGATGAAAGTTCCTAAGGGGGAGAAATGTAACAACCCGAAATAAGGCTTAGTCGGAATAGTGGTTTCGAGACCACAACTTCGATGTTGAAATATTTATTTTATGGTTATTATGAGGCCTAAAATATGAGAATATACATGTGCCAAAGTTTCATGAAGAAATTCTATGAGTAAGGTGTCCAATTGGAAAAATAAGAACCAAATTGAATAAATTGTAAAACTTGGATTCTAGAAGCAATTTGTATAAAATTGCTTTAGATTACTAATTAGATGGTCTTAAAGAGCAATTTTTCCAATTTCTAAGTTTTTGGACAAAAATGGGCTTGTATGGATGAAATTTTAAAGAAAGGGCTTGAGGGCATTTTTGTCATTTGGCTAATTAATGAAATAAAATGGGAAAAATAAGCAAAAAATCAGCCATTCTTCTCCTTCATCCAACCAAAATTCTCAAGCTCTCCATAGCTAGGGTTTTCAACATTTTCAAGCTCAATAGTGCTCCCTAGCCCTGTTTTTAATGTTCTTCATATTTTTGAAATCCCGGTAGCTTACTCTCTCCATTTCTACCTATATTTTGAGTTAAGGTTCATGTTAGCAAAATGACCCACGTGTGGCATGTTTATTCATGTTTTATGGAGGAATATGAAAGTTGGATGTGTGTTAAACATCTTTTTCTAGGTGATTTTCATGAAAAACCCCTAAAGGACCTATAAAATATGTGGTAGAAATGTGAAATAATGGAAAATGTGGGCTGCCATAAGAGGAAAGAACATTCGGCTAGGCTTGGGTAATGTAGAAATTGTATGCATTTCATTGTACGAGCCTATGGACTAAATTGTAAAAATGTGAAAGGTTAGAGGAAAAACGACCATTTGGACCGGGGGTGAAATTTAGACTCGAATAGTATAATGTGAGGTTTTAATGATTCATTTTTATTGTTATAGACCCCGAGGAACAAATTTCGAAGGTCGATCGAGGAAAACAAAAGGTTTCAGAATAACTGAAACACGATACCGAGACAAGTACCAAGTAAGTTCGAATAACTTAAAGTAAACTCATAGTATGCTTAATTGCATGATTTATGAATGTATGATAATTGCATTTGATGATGGCATTAAAATCCATGAAATGTCTCATTAATAATAACATATTGATAAATGTCCCGGTTGAGGTTAAAAAGAAGTTCGATGGATAAACCATGATTTACATGTGACTTGAGATCCTACATGTGTTGCAGAAAAAGATTTAACCCGGACAGGTAATCCGTTGAAATCTAATATAGAAAGGATTTAGCTCGGACGGGTGTTCCTTAAGTGATCGAGCCTTCCGAAGAATATGTGTGCATTGTGGATTTAGCCCGGACGGGTAATCCGATTAGGGTCTGAATTTAACCTAGACTTGTAAATCAGATCAGAGCTCATTAATGGTGTTTGTCACTAATAGGGATTTAGCCTGGACTGGTAATCCTGACATCACCTTATGAGTTTATTACGGGGGATTTAGCCTGGACTGGTAATCCCAGCATAAGATGTGAGGTTCGCGAGAGTGCATACATGAGATGATCGCTCTTATGACTTACGGTAAATGGATAAACCATTGAGATTTCCAAGAAACTCAACGGGACTAATATGAGATATAAAAATGAAAATATTGGTGATGAGCTCATCTAAGACAAATTACATAGTGTATTGTTATGAGACTAACTTGTCGATTGAGTACATGTGATAGGGAAACCATTTCATGCTTGTTGCTTTTATTGCATAATATGGTTGTATGCTAATTACTCAGTAAGTTTACTTTCCAGTTATTCAGGCTTACTAAGCATGTAAATGCCTACCCCTCTATTTTTCCCTGTCTTATAGAGCTCGAGGACTCGTAAAGATTGAAAAATGGTTGGAGAGTCAAGACACTATCAACTAGTCCAGCTTTGGTATATAGTGCTTTTGTTTATTTTGTTATATGTGTTATTTGATTCACCAAAATGAAGGCATGTAATGTAACACCCCGAACCCGAGACCGTCGCCGGAGTCGAACACGAGGTGTTAACAGACTTCAAACCACTTATTGACATTTCCCAGACAAGCTGTCAATCTGCGTACTAGTCGCTTTAAAAATCATATCTTGAGTTCTGAAACTCGAAATCCAGTTCCGTAAATTTTCCCTGGAACTAGACTCATATACCTATATGGTAGAATTTTTGTAGAATTTTTGGTCGGGCCAATTAGTACAGTTTATTAGTCAAAGTCTCCCATGTTACAGGGATCGACTACACTGACCCTTGCGCATTACGAATTGGATATCTCCCTGCACAGAGCTTCAATACTGATGTCGTTTGTTTCTATAGAAACTAGACTCAGAGAGGAATCTGTACATATATGGAATGACTCCTAATTATCTCTGGTTAATTTATAATGAATTTCTGTACATATATGGAATGACTCCTAATTATCTCTGGTTAATTTATAATGAATTTCCAAAGTCGGAACAGGGAATCCAGAAACCGTTCTGGCCCTGTCTCACGAGAACCTGAATATCTCTTAACATACTGTCCATATGATCGTTTCGTTACTTCTATATGAAAATAGACTCATCGAGCTTCGATTACATAATTTATTCATCAATTAATTCCACTCCTACTATTTTTAGTGATTTTTCAATCTCACGTCACTGCTGCTGTCAGCATCTGTTACGAAAGCAACTATGCCCATTTCGTGATTTCTCCTTGATCTAACTAGTAATTCATCATACATATCACAAATTATGATCATGACTAGCCATGCCAAAGGCTAATCATTGTCAAACATCCCCCTACTACACTATTGCCATATCATGAATTTTAACACCAAAATAATCAACCATGACATATGGCATAAAAAGAAAAGTCGAATTACCAAGGCTTACGACCTAGCGTTATAAAACCAAACCCAACCGACATTTATGCCATTTTCGCATGGCTAAAAGTTTACATACCAAAGTTCAAACACAACATAATAGCCTATACATGCCGAAATGTTCTCCTAAGCCGACTAAGAAGAAAGTACCAAAACTTGCTAGCCGGTGTCATGACTTCGATGACGGCCCGACCACGCAAAAAGAGACGAGTCCAAGAAACCTAGAATAGGTGACAAGGAAACACCGAGTGAGTATATAACTCAGTAAGTCATAAGCAATGCACTACCATCCATTAAATAACATTATCACAAGAGGAAACAAAATGGAACGAGGCTAGTTACTCCATCCATACCGAACCGTGCCATAGTTGCTCAGACCTATCAGTTCAATCTCATACCAAATCATGCATTCACATTCCATATACTAATCAATAGGATATTTGAGGCATTTTCATACATCATTTTATTTTCGTTACAATCATACAACTAAACGGCCTTTCACCTATTCCACGTTAAATCTTATGTACGTGACTTCAAGTATATTTGTCACATAGGTTCAAACTTACCAAGCTCAACTCCAAATATAAACATAGCGCCTATTAGCCATGAACTCAAGGTACTTACCCGATCCGCTGTTCGTGATCAACTCAATAATGTCGCACACTTAGTGTCCATAGTGATTCAAAAATATATTAAGTCCGCACACTCAGTGCTATATAATCAACTCGCACACTTAGTGCTATATAATCAAACTCGCACACTTAGTGCTATATAATCAAACTCGCACACTTAGTGCTGTACAATTTAAACCCGCACACTTAGCGCCAATCTCATGACCATAAAAGTTTATACCCGCACACTTAGTGCCGAGATCAACAACTCAATACATCTCACCTCTTTTCTTCTCATTCAACACTTTCATCACCACATACATACATGTATATATATATATTTATCATTCCATTCAGCATCATTACATAGACGTTATGACCATTTAAATTAATACAAACTATATGCTTAATGACTTACTTTGTGTTGGGTAAGACGGTTCCAACTCGGTTACTCGATGTTCTTTTCTTTGCCCTTGCTTGCCTCTCCACCTTTAGCTTCTTGAGCTAAATCGATAAATTAACTAGTTTAACCATCTTGCTAAACATTCATACTTCAATTACACATGCATATGTATGTTTGTATATTCGGCAATGACAATGGTAATTTAGCAAACCTTAATTTAAATTATAATTGTTCATAACACATTTAAAGCATCCACTCCATTCCATCATTTTAAAGCACATACATTACTCAATATTATCCAAGTTCACATTCGGCATTTTCACAAATACACATGCCGATTTCATTCACTCATCTCTAATGTTAATTAAGAAATGCCGAATGTCACCAACTAAATGGCATACACACACTCACATGCATAAAAGTCATCCACACCTCCTATAGCTCATTCGGCATTCACAAAATCATACCATTAGAATTCATGTACAATACCGAACCTTTAGACATTCAAACATCTACCCTATTCTTTTCAAATCATCTAAACGGCAACACTCACATTCTAGCATTTAAATACAAAACATTTATTCAAGTAACTAAGCAAGTCCAAGTTCGGCTATTACACATATAAATACTATCAAATTAAATTTTTAACTAGATCAAACATCTCTCATCAACATTTATTCATTAAAACATAAAGAAAATAATCAAATCTCCTCATTAACCACCATGGCCGAATGCTCCATTCACCACCCAAATCCAAATTTTTAACATGGGAAAAGTAAGGAACTTAGTAACTAACTTAAAATAAGCTAAAATTTCAAAATCTAACATGAATTACTAACCTTGTTTTAAGCTTAAGATGGCCGAATGCTATATCCCTTTTCTTCTTTAAAGTTCGGCTACTAAGGGAGAAGATGAAACCAACATTTTGTCTTTCTTTTGTTTTTCTATTATCCTTTCTTTTTCTTTTCTTTAGCTCACGGCCATGGGGGGGAAACAACCACACATTTTTTGTTTTTATTTCTTTATTACCCATACTCCCTATTTTATTTTTTTCTAACATACCTCACTAAGCCAACATGTTCCCAACATGTTTCCACTCATAGCATGGCCGGCCACTAGCTCAAATTTTGGGTAATTTGACATGCAAACCCATCATTTTCATAACATGCATTAATAGGCCACTTCACATTTGCCTAGCACATTTCTAAATTTTCTCACATAAGTCCTATTTAATAAAATTCACTTACAATTAACAAAATTCAAACATGAAATTTTCACACATGCATATATACATATAATAAACATCAAATATGATGGCTAATTATTAGTATGACTCGGTTTTGTGGTCCCGAAACCACTCCCCGACTAGGGTCAATTTTTAGTGATTTTTCAAATTCATGTCATTACTGCAGCAATATTCTGTTTTAAGGCAAGTTTCATCTTTCCATGAATTTTTATGAACTAGATAACCTATTAAACTTCCATGATATCAAACATGATCTAAATTAGCCATCACCATGACTTATCAATATCAAACATTTTCTCAACCAAACATGGCCATATCATAAAATTATTTACACAAAATAAGTATATTGCTATACATGCCATACTTAAGTTTTACAAGCCATTTACCCAAATGAAAGTCCTTTGGATAGTGTGATCGAGCTTTCGACCTGTCCCGATTCCTGAGCTGGCTTGTTCAAAACTGTCCAAAGTGTCCATTTCACAACACTTACCAAAACGTCACTTGCATCTTAAGTGTTCTTCCATTTCACTAGAAATTTCACCCGTTGAACACATCGGAATATAACTCGGATACATGGATAATTTGCACATAAGTGCCACATATGTAATCAAGAAATCATGTAACCCGCCCCTAAGTGAACTCGGACTCAACTCAACGAGCTCGGGCGTTTGCATCCATAAGTGAACTCGGACTCAACTCAACGAGTTCGGATGCCTAGTTACATCTCACGAACTCGGACTCAACTCAACGAGTTTGGACATTTGCATCCATAAGTGAACTCGGACTCAACTCAACGAGTTCGGATGCTCAACCATCCTAGTGACATGTCACTTGTATCCTAATCTATTCCTAAGGTTCAAACGGGCATTTTCCTCGATCTCACATTTGCCGTCTTCTTGGAATATCAGAACCGATACTCGGTAGCAATTCATATTTATCAAGTAGTAAACATAATTTGCATATTACTCAACATTAACCACAAAGCATAATATTTCACGATTAAAAATCAGCATATCATATAATTAACATTAATAAGTTAAAAATAACATTTATGCTATATTATTTACACATGAACTTACCTTGGTACCAAAATATAAAGATTTTGCAATTTAGTCCACAATCTTTTCTTTTCCTCGATCACGACTTGAATCTCGTTTTTCTTGATTATGGAGCTTGGAAGCTTGAAACAAACCCTAGCTATGGAGAACCCTTGAAATTTCGGCCTAGTGAAGAAGATGGACAAAAATTGGCTTTTAATTTTGTTTTTAATTCATTTTAATAACTAAATGACCAAAATACCCTTACTACTAAACTTTCCAAAAATTCCTTCCATGTCCTAATTTTGTCCATGAACTTAAAATTGGTCAAATTTCTATTTAAGACCTCCTCATTAATATTCCAAAACAATTTCATACTAAAAACTTCTAGAATACAAGTTTTGCAACTTATTCGATTTAGTCCCTACTTTCAATTTAAGCACTTTAGGCATAGAATTTCATCACGAAATTTTCACACAATCATGCAATCATATCATAAACATCAAAATCATTGTAAAGTAATTATTTCTATCTCAGATTTTTGGTCATGAAACCAGTATTCTGATTAAGCCCTAATTCAGGATATTACAATACTAGTTTGGGTGAGAAAAATGGCTTGAAAATAGCCTATTTTTCATCCACGCGGGTAGAGACCTGGGCGTGTATCTTAGTCGTGTGTGACACACGGCGAGGCGACACAGTCGTGTCTCCCCTATAGCTTTCAAAGGGTTGCAAGTTAGGTTGTTACACAACCTGGCATATGGCCTGGCACACGGGTGTGTGGCTTGGCCGTGTGACCCAAGTCAGTGAGTTACACGGGCTGGGACACTACCGTGTGCCCCTACTTCGAATGCCTACATGGCTTGAGACATGGGCGTGTCTCTTGGCCGTGTGACCCTTGCAATGTTGAAAATTTTCACTATTTTTTAAAAAATTCTCTGTGTTTTTTATTTAGTCTTGACATGTTTCTAACATGTTTTTTGGGTCTCGAGGGCTCGTATAAGGGACAATATGTATGATTTGGATTGGTTTTAATATGATTATTGATATGATTTGAAATATTTAAAATTTATATTTGTTTGATTTGAAAAACCCTGATAATGCTCTGTAACCTTATTTCAGCGACAGATACAGGTTAGGGGTGTTACAATTTAGCCCTTTATTGTTTACACATTCTATCAGGTTGATCTTAAATATAAAAAAAAAGTTAATAAATATAATCTGTAATATTTAAAAAAATATCATTTTAGTTCAAATTCTAAAAGATTAAATAAACTTAGCTCTCAACATTTACAAAATAAAAATTTTGATTTTCAAAAATTTTGTATAAATTTTGACAAAATATTTCTAATAAAGAAGAGACAATTGAAATAAAAGAAAAAAATGTAAAAAAAAAGACAAATGATGTTTGTGTGATGTATTACGACACTTGGAAATTACACTTATTATTATTGGATAAAGTTTTGGTTAGCTAAACATAGATGCTTGTTTATATTGAAATTTTTTATCCTATATTTTCTATTCCAAAATTAATAGTTTACAAATGGTTTCAGTTTGTTGACTGTTGGATTTTATTGTTCACAGTCTATACAATCATAAAGAGGTCTTTTTGAGATAGCTTGTAAGGTGAACATGTTTTTTTTTCTTACTAAGATCATGCTCTTTTTTAGATGAAGAATCACGATACTTTTATTTTAGTTGGTTTTATGTGAAAATGATTGAAAAAGTTTTGTTTTTGTGTTCTAATAATGCAAGTGATGCTTTGGATAAGCTTAGATTTGAGATAATGGGACTATCACTATAACATATGTTTTTTATCACCTTCTTGGAAAAATTGATACGAAGAGGACTTCATTAAAATAAATAAATTTATTTTTAGAGATGCGGGGATTGGAATGACCAAAAAAGAGCTTATTGATTGTCTTGGAATAATTTCTTAAGGTAATTTCTTTTGTATTTTGTAAATAAATCTCTCCTTTTAGAAAATAAAGGAACAAAATGTTTTGGTCACTTACTAAGCATCTCATTATTTGTAGGAAATTAAGGATCTAGGGGTAGACAACGGTTTGATTGGGCAATTTGGTGATGGATTCCATTCTGCTTTTCTTGTTATTGAGAAGGTAACATGATGTTAGCTTAATGATAAACTACAATCTCATCTTCTGCTTCATGTATGAAGCCTTTTCGTTCAATAATTTTCAAGCTAATTGGGTTGCTTGTTTATATGTTTCTTGAGCAGGTTGTTGTGTCCAAAAAGAGTCCAAAGTCAGACAAGCAATATGTTTAGGAAGCTATAGTAGACAATAATTCTTATGTGATTAGGGAGGAAACTGATCCAGAAAATCTTCTAATCTGTGGTACGCAGATTACAGTACTTTATTTAAGGGTACTATATATGTTCATTCTTTTTCCTCATTTACACCTTATTTGAATGTATTTGCATTTTTATGTTTAAAATATTAATGGAAGACATAAATAGCATTGAGATTTCAATGCAGTGTTTCGTGCTGCAAATGCAATTGCTTTAGAAATTTATGGTTCTTCAAATGTACAATTTATAACACCCCTAACCCGTATCCGTCGCTGAAATAGGGTTACGGAGCATTACAAGAGTTTACAATTCAAAAGGATAGAAAATTCAAACATTTCATATCATATCATTAAAATATTAAAACCAATTTAAAACATGCAAATTGTCCCCTATACGAACCCTTGAGGCCCAAAATACACATTAGAAACAAGTCGGGACTAAATTGGAAACTTAGAGAAATTTTCAGAAAACTTAGAGAAACAAGTCGTGTAACTCACACGGCCAGTGACACGCCCGTGTCTCAGGTCGTGTGGGCATTCAAAATAGGGACACACAGCCGTGTTCCAAACCATGTTCGTGCCCATTTAACTCATTAACTTAGGCTACAAGGCCAAGCTACATGCCCATGTGCAAGGCCGTTTACCCTTCGAAGTAGCCTCACATGGCCGTGTGCCAGGCCATGTGCTAGGCAGTGTAACAGCCTAACTTGTACCCTTTGAAACCTACAGGGGACACACGGTCGTGTCACCTGGCCGTGTGTCATACACGGCTGAGACACACACTCATATCTCTACTTGTGTGGATGAAAATAGGCCATTTTACAAGCCAAACCTAGCATAAACATACTGTAATATAAACATACTGTAAAATATTGAAATTTTACAATACTGTAGGGGTCAACTGGCCGTGTTGCCAAGTCGTGTAACTCACACGGCCAGTGACACGCCCGTGTCTCAGGTCATGTGGGCATTCAAAATAGGGACACACAGCCGTGTTCCAAACCATGTTCGTGCCCATTTAACTCATTAACTTAGGCTACAAGGCCAAGCTACATGCCCATGTGCAAGGCCGTTTACCCTTCGAAGTAGCCTCACATGGCCGTGTGCCAGGCCATGTGCTAGGCAGTGTAACAGCCTAACTTGTACCCTTTGAAACCTACAGGGGACACACGGTCGTGTCACCTGGCCGTGTGTCATACACGGCTGAGACACACACTCATATCTCTACTTGTGTGGATGAAAATAGGCCATTTTACAAGCCAAACCCAAAATTATGCATATAAACATACTGTAATAAGGAACCCAAACCTAGCATAAACAAGCTTTAAACATGTAGTATAATTACATACAACCAATATGCCTTTAGGAACCTCAACTGACAACTTATAAACATTACCAACCATATATTCAATATAATCAACTGACTAACATATATGAATAATTGTATCAACACTTACTATGTAAATTAATTACCAAAACACATCCATTTGGTACCAAAATTCTATTCTAAGATCATATAAATCATATCCACCAAAACACCAATTTACCATAATTTCATCCTATCACAAAGCGCATATACAATATGCAAATTCATACCGCAATTTTCATCTTCCATAATTTAACCATAGCAAGACATTCGTCAACCATTACAGAGCAAATATTTACATACCATATACTATACTTATATTATCATCAAAATGCCAAAATACAAGCCAAACGAATGGCTAAATTATCAACAAAGCATATAGGCCAACATTAGCCAAAATAACCTATACATACCATTATAACCGAAATTAAACCAATGAAAGTACCAAAAGACCCGGTGGATAGTTTGATATATCTATGACAAGCTTTCAACCCGAACGAGCTTCCTATTCACTATAAACACGAAAAATAACACAGAGTAAGCATTTAAGCTTAGTAAGTTCATATAACATAGAATTTAACTTACCATTTAGTTACAATTTAGGTAAGTAAACATAACATATCCCAACTCAAATTGGCCAAATGCCTAAGCACATATTCACCAACTTGTTAGCCACGTAAAACACATATAATAGCCAATAAACATGGATGAACATAACCACTAAGAAAGTTTTACATACATGTATCACTCATTTCATGTTTCAATATATCATGTAATTTCATTTCCATGTATTTCATGTATACACCTGTAATAGTTCGTATCGAACTCATAACATCTCGTAACAAAACATTGCCTGTTAAACCATTTAGAATATCGTTGGATGCTCAAGATAGCTCACACCTGTAATCAGTCAATTCCTGTACATGTATGCTCGTATGAGCTATGAATCGGTATGCTCTCACGAGCTGTAAATTGGTAAACTCATATGAGCTGAGAATCGGTAAGCTCTCACGAGTTACAATCGGTAAGCTCTCATGAGCTGTAATTGGTAAGCTCATACGAGTTGAGAATCAGTAAATCCTAATGACATGTCATTTGTATCCTATAAATTCCTAAGGTTCAAACGAGACTCGGTAATCATCATACATTGTCGGATATGCTATTAGTATTTATACATGTCAATTATACAAATCATATACATATAATTCAATTAAACATAAAAATACTAAATTTAATTATGAAAACTTACCTCGATGAGTGTATGTAGATACGGAGGGGATTAATCCAAGATTTTCTCTTTGCCTCGATCTAACACCGTACGTGGCCTGACTTGTAACAACTCGATTTTGGGCTTAGTCAGAGCAGTGGTTTTGAGACCACTGATCTAAGGGCGGAGAAATTATTTTTAATATTCTTTTATGTGTTGTGGCATGATTATATGAGAGTACAAAAATTTTGGTGAGTTAATTTTAGAGATTTCATGCTTAATTGTAAAAAAGGACTAAATCGCAATAAGTGCAAAAGTCCTATTTTGATAGCTAAGGGTGTTAAATAGCTAGAGAACCAAAATTTGGGGTCTTTAAAGGGAAAATAGACCCTTGGATAGGTGATGGCCGGCCATAGGACACAAAAGATGGAGAAAGTCAAAATTAGGTAGAAATTTGGTAAATTATTTGACCAAAAGGAAATAAAATAAAGAAGAAAAGGTGTCATCTTTTTCTCACCTTCTTCACCATAGAAAATACCAGAAAAAGTAGGGGTTTAGAAGCTTGAAAAACTTCAGCCACTCTTTACCTTCACAAGTAAGTGATTTTGATAGTTTTTCTTGACAATTTTTGTATTTTTTGACCCATTGTAGCATGAGCTTTCAAATGAGGGGACTATTTTGCTAAATAGTTAAAAGTTTATGGTTTTGCCATGATAGTAAATATGTTGTTTTCTGAAATTTTATGTAAGAATATGAGTTATGGTTGTGTAATAAACAAGTTTTGTAAAGTAGTTTTCAAGGAAACCTTAAGTTGGGACCCTTTTGCATAAGTTGAAAATTAGATGATAGATGTGAGAAATAATGAAAATTTTGGGTTGCTATAAGAGTAAAAACGGTTCGTCTAGGCTTAAGATATAGAAGGCCCATTTCGCCCGGGCCTTTAGACTTATAAACCAAATGTAAAAAACCAAAAAAGAGATAATAAGATCATAAAAAAATCATAAAACAGTCCAGTCCATTTACATTTACACTTGTAGCCAAATTTATAAACCCACTTTACACTAAGGTCCAAAGCCGAAAGCCAATTGCACTAAACCCAAACTAATACTAACCCAATTAACCCAAACAGCCCAAAACCCTAGGTCCAAACACGAAACCAGTCTCCATGTCACGATCTTCTCCTCTGTATGACTATCAAACCTACGAGAAGAATAACTAACAAACACAGCAAATTAACAGAAAGCAATAGCAGAAAAGAAATAAAAGAAATTTGTATTTATTTTATTTTTACCTCTATTCGGCTATAAAAGTGGGCCAATGGTATTTTGTAAGAGGATTATGAATGCATATTGAATACAAAGAAAGTAATCAAATTTTTTAAAGGTGATTTCTGGTTCAAGTTTCTCTAAATATTTTAGTTTTCTTTTGGTTTATTTCTTTGGGTCTTTCATTATTGCATTCGAAAACAAAAAAGGAGACTTACCTTGCGAATATGCCATGGGTTTCCTTTTGCTTCGTTGAAATCGAGGCCGAAAGGGGATCTCAAGGCTAAAAAATTATCCCTCAAAGTTTGAATGCACTGGTCACCGTTTATGGAGGTGGATCAGTGTTTTAAAGAAGGGATTTAGGGTCTGCCAATTGAGAAGAAAAGGGGGCTATGGTTGGTTCGGCTGAATGGGTTTATTTGGCTTGGTTTTAGCCTTTATAAAGGACCAAAAACGGTGCCATTTTGAGCATGTTTTAGTGGCTCCAAAATGATGCCATATAAACCATACCTGATCTGACCCGACCCGGTTATCCATGAGGACCTGCGCGTTTTGCTTAAGGGGAATATTTGTGCGATAAATCCTTCCCTTTTGTGCTGTCATTCAATTGAGCCTTATTTGTTTTTCTTTTTCTTTTTAATTTATTTCTGTAATTTGGGTATAAATCCAATTTGGTCCATACGTAAACGTTGTGTTTTGGGATTTGGAATATTTCCAGTTTTGATCCTTGTACATTCATGCGTATTGTGCTTTGGTCATTATTTCAATTTCAATTATTTCATTTATCAATTATCCCTTTAATTTAATTTTATTTCAATTGTTTTTTTTCTTTTACTTCAATTTGTATAATTCATTTTTTTTAATTCAATTGGCATTAATCTTTTTAAAATTTTGTTTATATATATTTTAAATTACTTTGATAATTTACCTTGTTTTTTTATTTTTGTTTAAATTATAAAATTGTTATTTTAAAATTACCTTGTATATCATATTGTTTTTAAAATTTTGTATAATATTTAATTTAAATTACTCTTATATTAATACATATATGGTATATGTTACAATTAGTTTTATTCTATGTACATTATTAATTCCATGTTATTTTATATATGTAATTTCTTTTAAATCTATTTATATATACATATATATGTATATATATTTTTAAATCTATTATATATATAGTTCATTCCTTATGAACATATTTTATTATATATTTAAAAACCTTTCATATTTTATATATCATTTAGAATTTTTTTATTGTATGTATATTGTCAACTTTAAATAAATATTTTATTTTTTAAAATATTTTGTACATTATTTGATCCAAACTTTTTTTTCCATAACATCTACTTTAATAATCATTCATATATTATTAGTTTTTTTATTTTATACATGTGAATTATTTCAAATTTTAGCATGTGTTATTCATTTGTAAATTTTTCATATAGTTTTTTTAAATTGTTTTGTATCAAATTGGCTCCTAGTTTCCATATTGTTTTGTATATTATGTGTGGTTTTTAGTTTTCATATTGTTTCATATATTATTGTTTCATATTGTTTATTGGTCTTTTGTATTATTATTTTAATTGTTATTCATCTATGTTTAAGAGCTTGTTATAATTTATTTTAAATTGTTACTTTGGTTAGTTATATTTTTAGTTTTCACTATTTTGATTATTAATGTTAGTTTTTTTTTTTCAACATAGAATGTGAGCTCATTGCTATTGTGTGTATGTTAATTTGTTTTTATTTTTATATTATTTTCATTCATTAGTAGAGTTCGTTATCCATGTATATTGCTTCATGTTTATAATTTCAGCTTTCATTCACGAGTGTTGCATCGTAATTTTCAACTTATTGATCCAAAATTAATTATTCCATTTTATTTCAAGTCAAACTAATACGTTTTGAGCCGGCTTTATAAAGCAAAGACGATGTTTGATGTTTGGAAATTAGGGAAATTGTACCCTAACGTGCTGGGTTTCGATTTTCCATTAGTCCAAATAATTAAATATCCCTTTAAAATTTCGTCCGTGTTCCCTAAACTTCAAAACAAGGCAATTTTCTATGTTTAGAAATCTGAGAAATTGTGCCCTAACGTGTTGGGTTTCGGTTTTTTGTTGGACCAAATAATCGAATATCGTTTTGTAATTTTTAAAATGTATGAGCTTTTAGAAATCAATATGATCGTGGTTTTGAGGGTTTAAAAAATCATGTCCTAACGTGCTGGATGTTGTATTGTATTCCTTCGAAACAAGAGAATTTTAACATCCAATTCAAGTTATCCAAACATTTTAAAAGAAATCATATTTCAAATCTTTTTTAAATATTAGACATAAGGACATTATTTAACCAATTAGGTAACAATTTTGGGCGTAACGAGGGTGCTAATCCATCTTTGTATGTAACTGACTCTCGAACCTATTCTCTTAAACTGCGTAGGCCAAAATTGATTTTTTAATAAAATAAAATATTTTATTATGTGATCCGATAATACCTAAACAAAAAGGATTAGTGGCAACTCCATACCTCGTTTTAAAGTCGATCCGTTGATCCTCGTTTTTCAAAATAAAAAAAGGGTTTCGACAGCTTGGCGACTCTGTCGGGGACCATTAAGAGAGTCAAGCCGTAAAATTGATTATTTTCTGTCCTTTTGTCGAAAATTGAAAAGTTGATTTGAAAAATCATGATTCTTTTGTTGCATTTGTTTGTGATCTCCATGATTGTTGTTGTTTGAGTCTTGTAAAATACTTTTGCATTACATTGTATGACCGTTGTGGTTACACCTTTTAAGTGGGAGTGAGAAGTTATGCCTTCGTGAGGTTTTCACCTCCGCATGGGCTAATGGACTGCTTCCAGGATGCATCTGTACCTATATCTTCGTGAGATTTTCATCTCTGCATGGTCATAGGGAAATGTATTCCCTTAAATTGAACTCGATCTATATGAGCCTATAATGGGTGAGGATTGAAGAATTTTCTAGTTTAGGTACCCTTTTCTTTAGAACCGCACTTCATATAGTAAACCCTAGGAGCTCACCCTAGGTAGAGTTATGCTAAATTTTAGCGATTATCCAGATAGGTGTTTGACTATTTTCTGTTTGGTTTGAATCTTATCATTTGATACTGACTTGTGTGTTTTGTTTTGGCTATGATTGCATGACATTGTATATTTAAAGAGGTGACGATTCGTGTTCGGTTACTAAGTTAGAAGACTTAGCATGGGGAATAAATTTCTTGACAAAGTTGAGGATAATGCAGTTGTTTGTACATGGTCAGAGAAGTTACATTTAGAAAAAGGGGATAGTCTAGCTGGGGGATATACATCAAAGTTGCGGGACTCCACCCGCATCAGTGTAACACAAAATGAGCTGCAGGAATTGAGAGACATATGGGCCCATTGGGATGAGGGGACTAAGCAGTTGTTCTACCACATTTATGGAAATATATCTTACTTGCTCGCTTTAAGGTAGACAAGCATTTGTTTTGGGCTATGGCTCAATTTTGGAACCCTGTCTATAGTTGTTTCACTTTCGGGGAGGTAGATTTGGTGCCCACTGTGGAGGAGTATACTACCTTGCTACGTTGTCCAAGGATTCAAGTCAACAAAGCTTACTCTAGGGCTGCTAATGTCCCAACTTTTGTAAATAAGTTAATGAATATTACCGGGATGAGTGAGCCATGGGTTATAGCTCAAATTCAGCAAAGGGGGGATGGTAAATGTATTCATTTGATGAATTTAAGTGACCTGATTTTATCACATCCGGATGTAAAGAAGAAAGTTGACATTTTTTGCCTTGAGTATTTATGGTTTGGTGATTTTTCCTAAAGCTTTAAGGCATATAGATGAAGCAGTCACTAATTTATTTGATCGTCTTGATAAAGGAATCACACCTGTACCTGCAATTCTAGCTGAGAAGTTCAAATCTTTGAGCATGTGTTGGAGGGCAGGCGAAGGCATATTTATTGGATGTGCGCAGCTGTTATTGGTATGATTTCATGGACATTTCTGGAAGGTGGACAAGGTCTCTTACCGGGTCTTCTCTGAGAGTTATTCCCCATTAAAGGAGGAGGCAGCTACGCAAAGGAGAGACGATATTTCAGAAGAACGGTGGATGGCAATTCTTCAAAATCTCAAAGAGGAGGATATTGAATGGAGAGCCTTTTGGATGGTCCCCGACGAGATCCTTTATCGGTGTGGGAGTTTTGATTAGGTACCTTTGCTTAGAATTTGGAGAGCAGTTAGATATACTTCTTTGCTTGTATTAAGGCAGTATAAGTCGATGTAGTTTATACCGGCTAGCTCAATATGAGTTCTCATATAAGGGGGACAATTATAAGAAAAAGGTTCGAGAGATTTCTGATGCTTGGAAACAGAACTGTTGGATGAAGAGATTAGCCGTGGGTTCAATGACGACGCCTGAATATAATGAATGGTTTAGCAAAAGGATTAATGATAATATTCCTGGGTCGAGTTTAGAAGGCACTCAATCAATGGAAGAATACTTGCAAGTTGTCCCGTCAGAGTTAGAGATCATAAGACAGGACTTTGAAAAGAAGAGTTTTGAGCTCGGAAGGAGGATTGAGCAATTTTGAAGAAGAAAAAATGAGCTTGAGATTGGTTGTGAATGTTCAGAAGTCAGAGGCTGAGAAGTTAAAAAAAGGGAAAAATAAGGCCGAAAAAGATCTGGATAGTTTGAAGACAGACTATAAGAAGCTATGTCTATCGATGATGACTGTTGAGTTAGGAAAAACTTCAGAACAGTGTCGTCAGGAGATTCGAGAGGAAAAGTCTAAAGCTGATCAATGGGAAAGAAAATTTTAGGAGGCTCAAGCACGAAATGAGGCCCTAGAGAAAAGTCTGTCAGAAAGCAAAAATGAACGGGGTGAATTAAAGGCTAGAGTAGCGGAACTTGAGAAATCTCTTCATCAGTACTGAAATTGTAATTCTATGATGGAGTTGAGAGCAAGCTTAAGTAAGATAGAGGAAATGAAAGGAAAAATAGAAGAATTAGAAGCGTCATTACAAAGTTGTGAAATGCAGATTGAGTTTTTTAAAGCAAGTGAAGCGTTGGAAGGAGCAGCTTCACCATTTGTAAAATCAAGTCAGAAACAGGGATTACATTATGGGAGAAGACGTAACCAAAATTTAGGAGGTAGCTGATTACTTGCAAACTTTGGCGGTACAAGCAAATATACTAAGTGTCAAGTATGAGTTGGAGTTAGATCAGGGACAAGAGCTGGTTTCACTACTTAGGAAAATTAAAGTTTTGAACATTAGGGCAAAGCCTTATTTGTAACTTGTGTTTATGTAAATAATTTTGTTTTCTAGTAAAGTTTTCTAAATGGAATTGAATCAGAATCGATGCCTTCTTTGCATTCATTTCATGCATTTTCATTACATTACATCATATGCATTAAAGGCCATCAAAAGATCCTAATTAATTAAAAATTATTTTAGTAATCTGGAAACCGAAAAAAACTTACCAAGTACGCATCCCTATGGCACAAGGAAAAATACCAAGTCAATGGACAAAAGATTAGAAAAATTGGAGCAAATGCAAAAGGAAATGCAAGAACAAATGCAGGCACAAATGCAAGTGCAGCTAGCTAAGATCCAGTAAGAGATGAGGGATCAAATGATGGAGTCTCAAAGAAACATGATGGCTCAATTGTCCCAATTGCTGGTAGGGAGGATGGACAAAGAGAAAGGTCTCATGGACAATGTTAGGGAGAATAATGAAGATTCTCAATATCCTCCTGGATTTACTCCAACACATGTACAGATGCAACCTAAGATAAACCCACAGAGACCATCTGTTACGATCAGGCCTTAACAGTTTCAGGTCGAAGCTTCGATACCAATGAATTTCCAAGCTGGCTTAGGCTCTAACCCTGGTAACTCAAATCCAGTTGTTCCTAATTTTGATGAAGTTGCAGAAAAGGAAAGGACAAGGATAGAATTATAAAAGTAATTAGTGGAACGGTGTAAATGGTTGGAGGAAACGTCCAGGGCAATGAAAAGCGCTGATAGACATCCTGGAATCGATGCTAAGGATCTTAGTTTGGTCCCATACTTAGTACTTCCCTAAAAGTTCAAAATGCCAAAATTCGAGAAGTACAATAGAACGAGTTGTCCTAAAGCTCATATTACCATGTTTTGCAGAAAAATGACTAGGTATGTTAATAACGATCAATTGTTGATCCATTGCTTCCAAGACAACTTGGTGGGAGCAGCATCTAAATGGTACAATTAGTTCAGTTAAAGTAGAATTAGTTCATGGAGAGATCTAGCACAAGCATTCATGAAATAGTACAGCCATGTAACAGATAATAGGATTACTCTGCAGAATATGGAGAAGAAACCAAATGAAAGTTTCAGACAATATGCATAGAGATGGAGGGAAGTGGCTATCCAGGTTCAATTGCCGCTCTTGAAGAAAGAAACTACAATGCTCTTTATTAATACTTTAAAGGCTCCGTTCATAACTCACATGTTAGAAGTGCCACAAGAAGTTTTTCAAACGTGGTTATGACTGGAGAAATGATTGGGAATGTAATAAGAAGTGGAAGGATAGATACAGGAGAAAATGCCAAAAGGTCCGCCCTACGGAAAAAGAAAAACGAGATGAACAATGCAAACATGGGGTATTCAAAATCTGTTACTGTAAGCCAACCAAAAGTGATAGCTGCTGGTTAGGGCTCATCAAAAAAAGAATCTGGAGCAAAGCAAAACATTGAGAAACTCCAATTTACGTCAATCCCCATGACGTATAGGGAGTTATATCAATGTTTGTTTGATGCACATGTGGTGGCACCTTTTTATTTAAAGCCATTATAGCCCCCTACCCTAAATGGTACGATGACAATGCTCAATGTGAATATCACGCAGGGATCACAGGGCATTCGATAGAAAACTGCACTACTTTTAAGAAGTTAGTTGAAGGATTTATTCAAATGGGCATTGTGAAGTTTCATAATGCGCCCAGTTCAGAAAATCCGTTACCTAATCATAACGATAGTGGGGTAAACGTGATAGATGGAAGTATGGGGAGAAGGATCAAGGCAGTTATTACAGAAGTAAAAACTCCTTTGAAATGGATCTGGAAAGAGATGACAACAAGGGGGTTAGTTATTCTGAATCTAGAAAGGAGCGGCAAAGAGATAAGGAATTACTGCTAATTCCACAATAGAGAGGGGCACGGAATTAAAGAATGTGAGGAGTTCAAAGCTTTGATTCAGGGCCTGATGGAAAACAAAGAGATAGAATTTTATGAAGAGGCTAAAGAGGAAGGGTGTATATGCGCGTCAAAATCAACAACGAAGGTTCCAAAAGTCAATTATCCTATTTCATGTTCTAAAAATGAAACGGGGATTCAGATGACACCGAAGATCATAATTTAGAAACCATCATTTTTCTCTTACAAGGATAACAAAAGGGTCCATTGGAATTATGATTGTAATGTGACAATCCCAGGAAAAGAAAGTTCAGCCAGCACTTTAAACGAGGATCAAAATATAGGTTCTCACACACGTAGTGGAAGACGCTATGATTTGATAAATGCCTGAACAGAAACTGTAAAAGGAAAAGCTCTGACGATGGAACTAAAGAAGGGAAAAGTAGTCGAGCCTGAGGTGCCTGTTAATGAACCAGTAAAAGAGGAGGAAGCTAAGGAATTCTTGAAATTTCTAAAACACAGTGAGTATAGTGTGGCAGAACAATTGCATAAACAACCTGCTCGCATATCGATACTAGCTTTGTTCTTAAGTTCAGAGGTACACCGAAGTGCATTAATGAAAGTGCTAAATGTGACTGATGATATCTCTATCAATAAACTAGATCGGCTGGTTAATAACATAAGTGTTGATAATTTCATCTTCTTCAACATGACGAAATACCACCAGGAGGTGTGGGATCCATTAAAGCTTTGCAAATTACTACCAGATGCAAAGGATACACATTGCTAGGAGACTTGATAGACAATGGGTCGGCATTGAATGTATTGCCCTTGTCTACATTAAATAGATTACCTGTGGATAGCTCACACATGAAAGGATGTTAGAATATAGTGTGAGCATTTAATGGCACAGAAAGGAGAGTCACGGGGAGAATAGAAATACCTTTGCTAATTGGCCCAACTACATATGAGGTGGACTTCTTAGTGATGGATATTAAGCCCTCCTACAACTGTTTGTTAGGGAGACCTTGGATACATTCGGCCGGGGCAGTGCCTTCATCGTTACATTAGAAGTTAAAGCTAGTATCAAAAGGACGGCTGGTAACGATAAACGCTAAAGAAGATATTATTGCAGCTATAAGTAATGATGCACCATATTTGGAGACAGATGATGAAGCAATCGAGTGTTCTTTTCAGTCTTTGGAGTTTGTAAATGCAATATTCTTCACTGAAGGGAGTAGGATTCTAGCACCAAAAATATCCAAAACCACGAGGTTGGGTCTACAGTTGATGGTAGGAAGGGGAGCTTTACTAGGAAAGGGACTTAGAAGACATCTCTAGGGAAGAATGGAGGTTCCGATGCTAAAAGACAAATATGACTATTTTGGTTTGGGGTTCAATCTAGATGCAAGACAAAGAAATAGAGAATTTGAAAAAAGGCAGGAAAAAAAAAGGGCACGTTTGAGTGGTGAAGAAATCAAGTGGGAACCCATGATAATTCCTCACATATCCAAGACTTTCGTATGATGAGGGATTATTCATCCTGAGCGAAGGATGCCAGGGGAGGAAAACATTGAAGAGATGTTGGGAAATGTTCACATCAATGCCATATCTGAAAAAAACAACTGAAGGAAGAGTGTTGTCAGATATCCGTCCTTATGAACCTAGGAGTGTTCTAGACAACTAGACTACAGAAGACATTCCTGTAGTTTTTAGAGCTTAGTCAGAGTAATGTTCAAAACAAACTTGTTGCTTTAAGTCTAGAGACAATAAGGATTTCTTTGTGAAATAGGCTCATGTTCAAACATCATTATTTCAATGAAATACATTATTGCTATCATTTTGAGCAAATATTCTTTCATTCTTTCCACAAGTAATTGTTTTTTCTTTCTGTTTGAATAATTATCTTGGTCCTTTTTGGACTTTCTTCAATTACTCTTTTATTTCATTCATAATCATACCATACAAACAATTTTTAAGTTCATTCATTCTTTTTATATTTTTGTACCTATAATAGGTCTCTGGATATCAATATCATGAGTGACGCTGTTACTGACTCAGAATCACTTTTTGAGCAAGACATGTGTTTAGAGGGATATCAGGACTTTGAAGATGACAGAGATTGTAACTTATCTCCAGACTTGTTAAGGATGGTAGAGCAAGGGAAAAAGTAAATTCTACTTCATAAGGAGACAGTGGACATGGTGACCTTGGAAGAAGGAAAAGTTGTAAAAATTGGGACGTGCATAATCGAAGAAACAAAGCGAAACCTTGTTTGATTGCTTCAAGAATTCAAAGATGTCTTTGCATGGCCATATCAGGATATGCTCGGGTTAAGCACTGATATTTTAGTACACTGCCTTCCCATAAAAGAAGATTACAAGCGAGTTCAGCAGAAACTTCGAAGGATGAGGCCAGACATTGTGCTAAAAATAAAGGAGGAAGTCAAGAAGCAATTTGATGTTGGATTCCTGTAGGTGGTCAAATACTTAGAATGGGTAGCCAACATTGTACCTGTTCCTAAAAAAGATGGAAAAGTACGAACGTGTGTTGATTATAGAGACTAAAATAAGGCTAGCCCAAAGGACAACTTTCCCTTGCCTCACATTGATACTTTAGTGGACAATACGACTAGCTACTCGTTGTTCTCCTTCATGGATGACTTCTCAGGATACAATCAGACAAAGATCCATCCTGAGGACATGGGAAAGACTACCTTCATAACCTTGTAGGGCACATTCTATTATAAGGTAATGCCATTTGGGCTAAAGAAGAACTCATCCAGGTGTTGAGAAAGGGTTATAGTGACATATCAAAGGGCCATGGTGACCTTATTTCATGATATGATGCACAAAGAGATCGAAGTTTATGTTGACGATATGATTGCCAAATCCCGAACTGAAGAAGAGCACATCCAAGTGTTGAGAAAGTTGTTCTTAAGACTTAGAAAATTTCAACTAAAGCTCAATCCAACAAAATGTACTTTTGGAGCTAGATCGAGAAAATTACTAGGCTTTGTAGTTAGTGATAGGGGAATTCAAATTGACTCAAAAAAAGTTCAAGCTATACAAGAATTGTCACCACCACGTACCCAAAATAAAGTTCGAGGCTTCTTGGGAAGACTAAATTACATTATTTAGTTCATTTCACAATTAACTAAGAAATGTGACCCCATATTTCATCTTCTTAAAAAGCACAACCCAGGAGAATGGGATGATGAATGCCAGAAAGCCTTTGGTAAGGTTAAAAAATATTTGTCAAGTCCCCTAGTGCTGTCACCTCCAAGCCTAGATAGGCCGTTAATACTGTATTTAGCAGTGTTTGATAACTCTATGAGATGTGTGCTTGGTCAGCATCATGGGTCGGGAAGAAAAGAAAAGGCGATATATTACCTCAGTAAGAAATTCACTGAGTGTGAGTTGAGATACTCACCAATTGAGAAATTGTGTTACACTTTGATTTGGACAGCTCGGAGGTTGAGGCAATACATGTTGTACCATACGACCTGGCTAATTTTGAAGTTAGACCCTCTAAAATATATGATGGAGTCAAATGCCTTGAATGGAAGGATGCCTAGGTGGCAAATTCTGCTTTTTGAATTTGACATAGTCTATGTGAGACAAAAGGCTGTGAAAAGGAGTGCAATAGCAGATTTTCTGGCCAGCAGAGCTCTAGAAGATTATGAGCCCTTGAATTTTGATTTCCCCAATGAAGAGATAATGTATGTGGTAGCTATTGAAGAGGACACTACAAAAGATCATTCTTGAAAATTAAACTTTGATTAAGCCTCAAATGCTGTGGGTAATGGAATCGGGGCAGTTTTGGTATCCTTAAATGGAGATTATTATCCATTCACATGTAAATTGGATTTTGATTTCACAAATAATATGGTAGAGTATGAGGCATGCATCATGGGACTCCGGGCAGCCATAGAACGCAAGATCAAGGTGCTGGAAGTATATGGAGATTCTGCACTAGTGATCTACCAGCTTAAAGGTGAATGGGAGATAAGAGACTCCAAATTGATTAATTATTGAAGGATAGTGCTGGGGTTAATTGAGGAGTTTGATGATATTACTTTCAATTATCTTCAACAAGATGGAAACTAGATGGTAGATGCTTTGGCTACTTTGGCTTCCATGATCAAAGTAAGCAAACAAGAAGATGTAAAACCCATTCAAATGAGTATTTACGAAGCCCCATCTTATTTTTACAACATAGAGGAGGAGAAGAGAGATGACTACCCTTGGTATCAGGATGTATTGCGATACGTGAGAAATTGTGAGTATCCTGATCAAGCATCTGAGAATGATAAAAGGATGTTGAGACGACTAGCATGAGATTATGTCTTAGATGGGGAGATCCTGTACAAAAGAAGAAAGGATCAGGTACTATTGAGATGTGTGGATGCTGTGGAAGCCAAGAAAATTTTGGAAGAAGTTCATGAAGGCGTTTGTGGAACACATGCTAACAGTTTCACAATGTCTAGACATCTTATGAGATTTGGATATTACTGGTCTACCATGGAAGGAGACTGCATCAATTATGCCAAGAAGTGTCACAAATGTCAAATTTATGGTGATAAAATTCATGTACCTCATTCGCTTTTGCATGTTATGACTTTTCCATAGCCGTTCTCCATGTGGGGTATGGATGTCATAGGGCCAATCTCGCTGAAGGCTTTAAATGGGTATTGGTTCATCTTTGTGGCCATTGACTATTTCACCAAGTGGGTGGAGGTTGCTTCATATGCCAATGTGACTAAATCGGCAGTTAGCAGATTTTTAAAGAAGGAAATCATATGTCGGTTTGGAATGCCTGAGAGGATTATAATTTTAACAACAACATGATAGTAGAGGTCTGCAGTCAGTTCAAGATTAGAAACCATAACTCATCACCACATCACCCAAAAATGAATGGCGTAGTGGAGGCAGCCAATAAAAATATCAAGAAGATTGTGGGAAAAATGACCAAAACTTATAGAGATTGGCACGAGAAATTACCATTTGCTCTCTATGCTTACCGAACATCTATCAGAACTTCTACTAGAGCAACACCTTTCTAATTGGTTTATGGAATGGAGGCAATTTTACCTATTGAAGTAGAGATACCTTCCCTTCGAGTTTTATCAGAACTAAAATTAGATGAAGCAGAATGGATACAGTCTCGATATGATCAGTTGAACTTAATTAAGGAAAATAGGCTAAGGGCTATCCAACATGGTCAGATGTATCAAAAATGAATGATGCGAGCTTATGAGAAAAAGGTTTGCCCAAGAGAATTTAATGAGGGAGATCTGGTTCTGAAAAATATCCTTCCTGTACAAAAGGATTTCAGAGGGAAATGGATACCAAATTGGGAGAAGCTTTACGTTGTGAGGAAAGCTTTCTCCGGAGGAGCATTAATTCTGGCTAAAATGGATAGGAAAAACTTGCCTAATCCTATGAATTCGGATTCAGTCAAGAAGTACTATACTTGAAGAGGGAAAAAGGCCAAAGTGAAAACCCGCAAAGGGCGTTTTGTGACCTTCGTAAAAAAAAAGGGGGGAAGGTGAAAACCCGCAAAGGGCGCTTTGAGACCTTCTCAAAAAAATAAAAAAAAGGCCAAGGTGAAAACACGCAAAGGGCACTTTGAGACCCAATATAAAAAAATAAAAATAAATGAAAATAAAAAGATAAAAAAGAGAGGCCAAGGAGAAAACCCGCAAAGGGCGCCTTGAGACCAAAGGGGATTTGAGTTGAAAACCCGAAAAGGGCGGCTCAAATTTTGATCTAAGAGAGGAAGGCGATGATCTTGCTATACCTGAATTAATAAAGAAAATGAGTATGCTGCATCTTGGGGCATTGACAAAGTACTTTTGATCTCCTAAACATATGTCAAGTTTCAATTAGTCTTCAAGAAGCTTGTATAGAGAAACTCAGGTTGCGATATCAGGGGTACCTAGTCTTCATCTTTTTCATAATAAATTAGCTATCTTTGAAATATTTTTCCTTTCTCAAGATATGCATTCCCAATCGATTCTCATTTTTATCTTTGATAATTTATTCATTTCGAGATATGCTCTAATTCAAATCTATTCCTAGCCATTGCTTTGATCTATTGCAAGCATGTTGTATTGGAATAATGGTTAATGAATTAATAACATGTTCACAATAGAAGTTTCGCATATTACTCTAAAGGCTTCTAAACAATACAAGAACCTGGAATAGGACTGTTGTTTAGAACTCACCAAGCTCAAGGAAACATCTGAGTAGGAGGGGTTTAAATTGAGAACTGTCTCCTTGGATTTTTGTCAAAAATGACGATTGAACAAAAGGACAGGGTATGGTGTCAATGATACAATTTCGACAAAAAAAAAGATCAGTATAAAAGAGGGTCATTCTCGAGAAAAAGAAAATGATATTTTGCATTCATGCAAATATTGGGCATATGCATCTGGTTATGACACCCGGAGAATGGTGTAATAAACCGAATTGATGGGAAAAATTCAAATCTTACACCCATGAGTTGTAATGGGAGGTAGAAACTTTTGTTCCAGGAAGAACAGTGGAAGGGACATTGGAATTGCAGTGAGGCAAGCTTGCTGAGCAGAATGTGATTGTTTCTTTGGGTACTCTATCAAAATATCGACTGAGCGAGATGGCAGCGTAATACGTCAATGATAACGTCCTGATGAACAACGAGCGATGATACCTTAAGCATTTTTAAGAAAAAACGGGGATAATTCTCATTCCTGCATGCATATATCATTCATATCGCATCTAGTTAGGAGCATTTGATTCATTTCGATCATAGCATCCTAATCATTTGGCATAAACATAGGCATATAGAACCGAGTCTACAAGACATGTCCTAGAGAAGGTGTAGTAACATCGGTGAATTTAGATCTTATTTTCCCGAGGTAGCAGGGGAGCAGGTTTTAGCCACCAGCCTTATCTCTCTGAGGAAGCAAGAGAGTAGGTTGAAAATTATAGTCTTATCTTTCTGAGGTAGTATGGAAGCAAACTGAGGATTGTAGATCTTATCTCCCTAAGCAGTAGTGGAGCGGATCGAAGATAGTGAATGTTATCTTCCCGATGTGGTAGGGAAGCAGATTTTAGCTACCAGCCTTATCTTTTTGAGGTAACAAGAGAGCATGTTAAAGATTCTAGTCTTATCTTCTTGTGGTAGCAAGGAAGCAGACTGAAGATCGAAGAACTTATCTCCCTGAGAGCAGTGGAGCAGATCAAAGATGGCGAATCTTATCTTCCCGAGGTAGCAGGGGAGCAGATTTTAGCCACCAACCTTATCTCTCTGTGCTAGCAAGAGAGCAGGTTGAAGATTGTAGTCTTATCTTCTTGAGGTAGCAGGGAAGGAGACTAAGGATTGAATACCTTATCTCCCTGAAGTTGCAGTGGAGCAGATCAAAGCAAGTCTTATCTCCCTGAAGTTGTAGCGGAGCAGACTGAAGGTTGTAGATCTTATCTCCCTAAGCAGTAGCAGAGCAAATTGAAGATGGTGAATCTTATCTCCCCGAGGTAGTAGGGGAGAAGATTTTAGCTACCAGCCTTATCTCTCTGGGGAAGGAAGGGAGTGAACTAAGCCTTATTTCCGTGAAGTTGCAGTAGAGCAGGTTGAAATCATCAGCTTTTATCTCCTTGAAGATACAAATCTCTTCTTCCTGAAAACCAGTGGAGTAAATTAAAATATTATTTCTTATACCCCTGAAGACGCAGTGGGATAGAATGGGGCTACTTGAAGAAAAGAAGGGCCAAGAAGTCAGCAAGACTGGGCAAAATTGGTCCTTTTAAAGTCCTTGCTTCATTCCCATTACACAACAATGAGCAAAGAGGGGCAGCTGTAGAAGGCCCATTTCACCCAGGCCTTTAGACTTATAAACCAAATGTAAAAAACCAAAACAAAAAATAATAAAATCATAAAAAATCATAAAACAGTCCAGTCCATTTACATTTACACTTGTAGCCCAATTTATAAACCCACATTACAATAAGGTCCAAACCTGAAACCCAATTGCACTAAACCCAAACTAAGACTAACCCAATTAACCCAAACTACCCAAAATACCCCAGGCCCAAAACACCTTTTCGGCAGAAACCCTAAGGGTTGCGCCGCAGCCTTACACGAAACTAGTCTCCATGTCACGATCTTCTCCTCCGTACGACCATTGAACCTACGAGAAGAATAACTAACAAACAAAACAAATAAACAGAAAGCAATAGCAGAAAAGAAATAAAAGAAATTTGTATTTATTTTATTTTTACCTCTATTCAGCTATAAAAGGGGGCCGATGGCATTTTGTAAGGGGTCACGAACGCATATTGAATACAAAGAAAGCAATCAAAATTTTTAAAAATGATTTCTGGTTCAAGTTTCACTAAATTTTTAAGTTTTCTTTCGGTTTATTTCTTTGGGTCTTTCATTATTACATTTGAAAACAAAAAAGGAGACTTACTGTAACACCCCGTACCCGAGTCCGTCGCCGGAGTCGGACACGAGGGGTTTGCAGTCTTAAATCACTTCTTTGCACAATCCATTTTAAATTTTCCAGGCAAGCTGGCTAACTGCGTAACTGTCACCTTAAAAATCATATCATGAGTTTCAAAACTCAAAAATCAGTTTCGTGATTTTTCCCTGAAACTATACTCATATATGCATCTACAAATTTTTTTCTAGAATTTTTGGTCAGGCCAATTAGTACAGTTTATTAGTCAAAGTCTCCCATGTTACAGGGATCGACTACACTGACCTTTGCGCATTACGACTTGGATATCTCCCTGTACAAGGCTTCAATACTGATTCAGTTTGTTTGTATAGAAACTAGACTCAAAAAGGAATCTATGTATATATGGCATGACTTCTAATTATCTCTGGTTAATTTATAATGAATTTCCAAAATCGGAACAGGGAATCCAGAAACCGTTCTGGCCCTGTCTCACGAAAACCTGAATATCTCTTAACATACTGTTCATATGATCGTTTCATTACTTTCCTATGAAAATAGATTCATCAAGGTTCGTTTACATAATTTATTCACTATTTAATCCCATTCCTACTATGTTTAGTGATTTTTCACATCCACATCACTGCTGCTGCCAGCATCTATTTTTAAGGTAAACTTTACCTATTTCATGATCCTCCATGGATCAACTAGAGTTTGTCATACATATTCCAAAAATGATCATGAATAACCATTCCCATGGCTAACCGTTACCAACATTTCCATACCTCTCGACGGATAACATACAAAACGATTATAATGTTATGATCAAAGTATATTTAAGCCATTTTCGCATGGCTATCCAAATTTACACAAAACCGAAGGGTACATGACCAACAACAAAAGGGTAGTCCTATACATGCCATTTCAAAGTTCAACCAAAAGTATACCAAAAGAAGCTTTGATAGTGTGGGCGACTTCGACTTCAAAATCCCGAGTCCGATAGCTGAAGAACCAAAATGTATAAAACAGAGAATCAAACAAACGGAGTAAGCATTAAATGCTTAGTAAGTTTTGAGCAAAGAATTTAGACACAACCAAAGTATGGCATTCATGTAGCTAAACGGATAATTTCATATGCACAAATTTTCAATATCATACTTACTTCACATTACCAACCCTTTTATTCATACACAAAGATCAACTTAGCCAAAGGCCGGTAGCTCATTTATCAACTGAGCGAATACTCATTTGTAAGGGCTCAACTAATTCAAAGCACATACGAAACATACCTCAATGTTGGGATGTTACAAGCGTATTAACTGAAATTTTTACAGCAAGATCATTCATTCCTGAATCACGTACCTTCAGAATTTAACCGGATATAGCTACTCGTTCAAATGCCTTCGGGACATAGCCCGGTTATAGTAACTCGCACAAATGCCTTCGGGACTTAACCCGGATTTAGTAACTCGCACCAATGCCTTCGGGCTTAGCCCGGAATTAGTAACTCGCACAAATGCCTTCAGATCTTAGTCCGGATATGGTCACTTAGCACAAAGCCTTCGGGACTTAGCCCGGACATCATTCGAATAACCATGCACATTTAACAATAAATAATGACACATTCGTATTTCATTTTCATTAGCAAAACTTAAACACAAGACACTTATCACTCTTGCAATTTCGGCTCAATAGCCACACACAAAGAGCATGATTTTGATTTGTTTAAAACGTGATCTAATCAAATCATAATTTAAGCTCTATTACTCAAGAACTTACCTTGGATGTGGTCGAGCGATTTCGACAGCTATTCGATCACTTTTTCCTTCCCCTTATCCAACTGTGGTCCTCTAAGCTCTTGAGCTAATTCAAACAAATTTAACTCATTAAAGTCTCATTTTGCTAGCTTATGGCCGAATATGACAAGGAGTTTGATAGGTCATATGGCCACCTTTTAGCTCAAATACACAATGGTCATACGCATTTTTAATCACATCAAGCAATTTAATACAATTCATTCGAACATCAAAAGAGAAGCTCAAGGTACTTAGCCCATATATACATTAGACATTAGAGTCACATATGTACAAAATCACGAATCGAATTCAACATACTAGCTAATATTTCCCCTTAGCCGAATTTTTCTAAGTCAAGCTAAAGCCATCAATAGGCTACCTATGGCCGAACATACACATAACTTATGTACTTATTCATGTGGCCGAACATACACATAACTTATGTACTTATTCATGTGGCCGAACATACATGTCTATGTTGGGGCCGATTGCAACACTTAATACATTCTACAAGTATGGTCACCTGTATTGACTAAACACCATTTTGTTTCAAGTTCAAAACTTGGCTAATACACACATATACACTAGTAAATCAAGCACTAACATTTGCACTTCACCTTACTACCATTTCTCATCCAATAACGTGAACAACAACCATATTTCTCTTCTACTTCCTACCATGGCCGAATGCATCACAACACCATACCATTTCAATTTTGGTCATGGTTGAACGAGGAACTTAATGTCTCACTCAAAGATGCTAAAAAGAAGATTCAAGAGTCATCAATCCACCATCACATGCATCATTACAAGCTTCACTTTTAGCATGCAAATAACATCAACACAAATCCACCTTAGCCGAATATCATCTCCATGACATAGTAAAGATTTGAACCATGGGCTAGTTAGAACTCAAGCTAACAAAAAAAAACATGCATGAATCTCATGGCACAACATCAAACTTACCTTAACCTAGCTACAAGCATGGCTGAATCTCTTCAACATTTCCTCCCTTCTTTCTTTTGAATTTTCGGTCAAGAAGAATGAAAAAAGGATGGACACATTTTTTTTTCTTTTGTTTTCATCATTTTCTTTCTCTTTTTTTTTCATTTCTTTATTACTAACTTTATTTTATTGTTTCCTCCCATGATGCACCAACACAACATGTCTATGACATGTTTTGCCCATCACCCTTTGTCCACCCTAATGTCATGGCCGGCCACTACTAGATGGGGGGAAAAATTGACATGCAAGTCCCCCCTTTTTCAACATGCTCTAATAGGTCCTTATGTTTTGATCTATCACATTTCAAAAGTGTCACACATAAGTCCTATTGACTAAATTCACATGCAATTTACTAAATCGAAGCTTAAAATTTTCACACATTTATTTTAGACAATAAATATCATATTCAAATAATTTGGTGACTCGGTTTAGCGGTCCCGAAACCGCTTTCCTACTAGGGTCGCTTGAGGGCTGTCACAACTCTCCCCCACTTAAGAAATTGTCGTCCCCGAAAATCTTACCGGTAAATAAGTTTGGGTATCGTTCTTTCATGGTATTCTCGGTTTCCCAAGTAGCTTCTTCGACTCCGTGTTTGAGCCATAACACCTTTACTAACGGAACCCTTTTGTTTCGCAACTCTTTCACTTCACGAGCTAGGATACGAATCGGTTCTTCTTCATAACTCAAGTCAGATTGAATTTCAACTTCTGATGGATTAATCACGTGTGACGGATCGGATCTATAACGTCGAAGCATCGAAACATGAAAGACGTCGTGAATCTTTTCAAGTTCAGGGGGCAAAATCAATCTATACGCAACTGGAACAACTCGTTCTGAGATTTCGTACGGCCCAATGAATCTCGGGCTCAACTTGCCCTTACGGCCAAATCTGAGTATCTTTTTCCAAGGCGAAACTTTAAGAAACACTTTATCTCCCACCTGATATTCAATGTCTTTTCGTTTCAAATCCGCATACGATTTCTGACGATCTGTGGCTGCCTTCAAACTTTCACGGATTACCTTTACTTTCTGTTCAGCATCTTTAATCAAATCAACTCCGAAAATTTTACTTTGACCGAGCTCGGTCCAAAACAATGGTGTACGGCATTTACGACCGTACAAAGCCTCGTAAGGTGCCATCTTAATACTTGATTGAAAACTATTGTTGTAAGCGAATTCAATCAAAGGTAAATACCGTTCCCATGAACCACTAAACTCGAGGATGCAACATCTCAACATATCCTCAAGTATCTGAATTATCCGTTCGGATTGACCATCGGTTTGTGGATGAAAAGCGGTGCTAAAATGCAGCTTGGTACCCAAAGCTTCTTGCAATTTCTTCCAAAATCGCGAGGTGAATCTCGGATCTCTATCCGACACGATAGAAATAGGTACCCCATGTAATCTCACAATCTGAGAAATATACAATTCAGCTAGTTTATCCAATGAAAAATCTGTACGTACGGGGATAAAGTGAGCCGACTTAGCCAGTCTATCCACAACAACCCAAATCACATCTTTCTTACTTGCCGATACTGGCAACCCAGATACGAAATCCATCGTGACTCGATCCCATTTCCATTCAGGTACCATGATTGGTTGGAGTAAACCCGTAGGCACTTGATGTTCTGCCTTTACTTGCTGACATATTAAACACTTCGAAACAAAATCGGAAATGTCTCGTTTCATACCATGCCACCAAAACTGGCGTCTCAGGTCGTTGTACAGTTTCGTACTCCCCGGGTGAATTGACATTCGGCTACAATGGGCTTCGTTCAGAATCATCGAAATGAGTTCTGAATTTCTTGGAACACACAACCGACTTCTGAACCTCAAACAATCGTCATCATCAATTTGAAATTCGGATTCCATATTCGGAACACATTCAGCCCGTTTTGCAACCAATTCATCGTCGACTTTCTGAGCTTCACGAATTTGATGAATCAATAATGGTTTGGCCTTTAATTCAGCTACTAACACATTGTCGGGTAGAACAGACAAGGGTACATTCATCGCTCGTAAAGCAAACAGTGATTTCCGGCTTAAGGCGTCCGCAACCACATTAGCCTTTCCCGGGTGGTAATCAATGACAAGCTCGTAATCTTTCAACAACTCAAGCCAACGTCTTCGTCGCAGATTTAAGTCTCTTTGAGTCATCAAATATTTGAGACTTTTGTGATCCGAAAATACATGGCACTTTTCACCAAATAAGTAATGTCGCCATATTTTTAAAGCGAATACGATGGCAGCTAGTTCGAGATCATGGGTCGGATAATTTTTCTCATGTGGCTTTAATTGTCTCGACGCATAGGCCACAACTCGACCTTCTTGCATCAATACGCAACCTAACCCAAGTAGGGACGCATCACTATAAATGACAAACTCTTTGCCTGATTCGGGCTGCACTAGAATTGGAGCTTCGGTCAAATAAGTTTTCAGTTGATCAAAACTTTTCTGACATTTTTCCGTCCATTCGAACTTAACATCTTTTTGAAGTAGCTTCGTTATCGGTGTGGCTATCATCGAGAAACCTTTTACAAACCGTCGGTAGTAAACGGCAAGTCCCAAAAAGCTCCGAACCTCAGTAATATTTCTCGGAGGCTTCCAGTTAAGTATGGCTGAAATTTTGTTCGGGTCAACTCAAATACCCGATGCGGATACCACGTGGCCCAAGAAGCTAACCTCTCTTAACCAGAACTCACACTTACTGAACTTAGCATATAACTGCTTATCCCGTAAAATTTGCAACACTAATCTCAGGTGCTCAGCATGTTCGGTCTCATCTCTTGAATAGACCAAGATGTCATCAATAAACACAACTACGAACCGGTCCAAATACTATCTGAAGATCCGATTCATCAAATCCATAAATACCGCAGGGGCATTAGTGAGCCCAAACGGCATCACTAAGAACTCGTAGTGGCCGTATCTCGTTCTGAAAGCAGTTTTGGGTATATCCGAATCTCGAATTCGCAACTGATAATAACCCGATCTCAAATCTATCTTTGAAAACACTGAAGCTACCTTTAGTTGATCAAACAAATCATCAATACGCGGTAACGGATATTTATTCTTTATTGTCATTTTATTCAGCTGACGATTGTCAATGCACAACCTCATGGTTCCGTCCTTCTTTTTCACAAACAATACTGGTGCACCCCAAGGTGAGAAACTTGGTCGAGCGAAACCTCTATCCGTCAATTCTTGCAACTGAGCTTTCAATTCTTTTAACTCGGTTGGTGCCATACGATACGGAGCTATCGAAATTGGCGTAGTTCCAGGTACAAGCTCAATACCAAACTCTACCTCCCGAACAGGTGGTAAACCCGGTAATTCTTCAGGAAAAACATCCGGGTATTCACAAACCACTGGCACAGATTCGGGTTTCTTTTCTAATTCTTTGTCATCGAGTACATACACAAGGTATGCTTCGCACCCTTTTCTTACATATTTCTGGGCCAACATTGCTGATATTACAGCTGGCAACCCCTTTAAGTCCGTAGACTCAACTCGGATTATCTCGTTATTTGCGCACCTCAAATCAATAGTCTTGCTTTTGCAATTCACAACTGCATCATGCACGGTCAACCAATCCAAACCAAGAATAACATCAAATTCATCAAACGGCAAAAGCATCAAGTCCGCCGGAAAACAGGAATCTCGAATTACTAGGGGCATTTCTTACACACTTTGTCGACAAGCACGTAACGACCCAAGGGATTTGACACCCAAATTACGAACTCAGTAGACTCAATAGGTAAAGTCTTACTGGATGCTAAGGTTTCGCATATATAAGAATGAGTAGAACCAGGGTCAATCAAAGCAATCACATTAGTATCAAAGAGAGTAAAAGTACCGGTAATAACATCTGGCGAGGAGGCATCCTCGCGTGCGCGTATAGCATAAGCCCTAGCAGGAGCACGAGCCTCAGATCTGGTCGCAGCATCTCTAAATCCTCTCTGACCACCACTAGCATTTCCCGTGTTTCTAGATGGTCTACCTCGAGCAGTGGTAGCACTCGGTTTCCCACTCTGATTTACATTCTGTTCAGACAATCTCGGGCAATCTTTGATAAAGTGGTCAACTGACCCGCACTTGTAGCAGGAGCGGTCATGGAATCTACAATTTCCAGAATGCCATTTGCCACAATACTGGCACTCCGTTCTATCTCGACGATCATTTCCCACACTGGCGACCGAAGTGACTCGTGCACTCGAAAGGGGTCGATCGCGATCTCGTCTAGAAAAGCTCGAAGTGTCTCTAGACCGGCCTAAGCCATCTCTAAATTTCTTCGATGACTGTGGGAAGGGCTTCCCCGAAGACCTCTTACGAAACTCCCTTGCTCCCGCCTCAGCTTTTCTTTTCTCCATACTAAGCTCCTCGGCTTTGCAATCTCGCTCGACAAGTGCCACAAATTCTCGGATTTCCAAAATGCCAACATACAGCTTTATATCATCATTCAATCCATCCTCGAAACGTTTACACATTACGGTTTCTGAGGAAATGCATTCTCGTGCGTACCGGCTAAGCCTTACAAACTTTCATTCATAGTCGGTAACCGACATGGAACCTTGTTTAAGTTCAAGAAATTCCTTCCGTTTTTGGTCAATGAATCTCTGACTGATATACTTCTTTCGAAACTCGGTTTGGAAGAATTCCCAAGTTACTTGCTCTCTAGGCACAACAGAAGTCAATGTATTCCACCAATAGTAGGTAGAATCACGTAGCAAGGAGATAGTACACTTTAGGCACTCATCGGGTGTGCAAGATAGCTTGTCGAGTACCCAGATAGTGTTGTCCAACCAAAATTCAGCTTGCTCGGCATCATCGCTGTCCGTAGCTTTAAATTTAGTAGCCCCGTGTTTTCGGATTCTGTCAACTGGGGGCTTATTTGACCTTATTTGGTCTGTTACCGGAGGTATTGTAGGTGCGGGGGTGGTATTTGTCGGGAATGGAGGTTGTGGAACAGCCGTATTAGTTCGAATGTATTGGTTGAACCAATCATTCATCACGCTATAGAAAGCTTGTCTAGCCTCATCATTCGGATTACTAGCAATAGGATGAGAGTCCGCCGGAGCTGTCCCTTGTGCGGGAGCAGGCGCTACACCCTCAAGATCATCAGCTACCGCTCGGTCGGGATCGGGATCCATTACTATAAATAAACACATTTCAATTATCAGAAATCACCACACTATCAAATAATCACATAAAATGGCATGTATAGCTAGACCCAACGCATTACGGTAGTCATAGAATCGACTAAACCGTAGCTCTGATACCAATAAAATTGTAACACCCCGTACCCGAGTCCGTCGCCGGAGTCGGACATGAGGAGTTTGCAGTCTTAAATCACTTCTTTGCACAATCCATTTTAAATTTTCCAGGCAAGCTGGCTAACTGCGTAACTGTCACCTTAAAAATCATATCTTGAGTTTCAAAACTAGAAAATCAGTTTCATAATTTTTCCCTTAAACTAGACTCATATATGCATCTACAAATTTTTTTCTAGAATTTTTTGTTGGGCCAATTAGTACAGTTTATTAGTCAAAGTCTCCCATGTTACAGGGATCGACTACACTGACCTTTGCGCATTACGACTTGGATATCTCCCTGTACAGGGCTTCAATACTGATGCCGTTTGTTTCTATAGAAACTAGACTCAAAAAGGAATCTATGCATATATGGAATGACTTCTAATTATCTCTGGTTAATTTATAATGAATTTACAAAGTTGGAACAGGGAATCCAGAAACCATTCTGGCCCTGTCTCACGAAAACCTGAATATCTCTTAACATACTGTTCATATGATCGTTTCATTACTTTACTATGAAAATATATTCATCAAGGTTCATTTACATAATTTATTCACTATTTAATTCCATTCATACTATTTTTAGTGATTTTTCACATCCACATCACTGCTGCTGCCAGCATCTGTTTTTAAGGTAAACTTTACCTATTTCATGATCCTCCATGGATCAACTAGAGTTTGTCATACATATTCCAAAAGTGATCATGAATAACCATTCCCATGGCTAACCGTTACCAACATTTCCATACCTCTCGACGGACAACATACAAAACGATTATAATGCTATGATCAAAGTATATTTAAGCCATTTTCGCATGGCTATCCAAATTTACACAAAACCGAAGGGTACATGACCAACAACAAAAGGGTAGTCCTATACATGCCATTTCAAAGTTCAACCAAAAGTATACCAAAAGGAGCTTTGATAGTGTGGGCGACTTCGACTTCAAAATCCCGAGTCCGATAGCTGAAGAACCAAAATGTATAAAACAGAGAATCAAAGAAACGGAGTAAGCATTAAATGCTTAGTGAGTTTTGAGCAAAGAATTTAGACACAACCAAAGTATAGCATTCATGTAGCTAAACGGATAATTTCATATGCACAAATTTTCAATATCATACTTACTTCACATTACCAACCCTTTTATTCATACACAAAGATCAACTTAGCCAAAGGCAGGTAGCTCATTTATCAACTGAGCGAATACTCATTTGTAAGGGCTCAACTAATTCAAAGCACATACGAAACATACCTCAATGTTGAGATGTTACAAGCGTATTAACTGAAATTTTTACAGCAAGATCATTCATTCCCGAATCACGTACCTTCAGAATTTAACCGGATATAGCTACTCGTTCAAATGCCTTCGGGACATAGCCCGGTTATAGTAACTCGCACAAATGCCTTCAGGACTTAACCCGAATTTAGTAACTCGCACCAATGCCTTCGGGCTTAGCCCGAAATTAGTAACTCGCAAAAATGCCTTCGGATCTTAGTCCGGATATGGTCACTTAGCACAAAGCCTTCGGGACTTAGCCCGGACATCATTCGAATAACCATGCACATTTAACAATAAATCATGACACATTCGTATTTCATTTTCATTAGCAAAACTCAAGCACAAGACACTTATCACTCTTGCAATTTCGGCTCAATAGCCACACACAAAGAGCATGATTTTGATTTGTTTAAAACATGATCTAATCAAATCATAATTTAAGCTCTATTACTCAAGAACTTACCTCGGATGTGATCGAGCGATTTCGACAGCTATTCGATCACTTTTTCCTTCCCCTTATCCAATTGTGGTCCTCTAAGCTCTTGAGCTAATTCAAACAAATTTAACTCATTAAAGCTCATTTTGCTAGCTTATGGCCGAATATGACAAGGAGTTTGATAGGTCATATGGCCACCTTTTAGCTCAAATACACAATGGTCATACACATTTTTAATCACATCAAGCAATTTAATACAATTCATTCGAACATCAAAAGAGAAGCTCAAGGTACTTAGCCCATATATACATTAGACATTAGAGTCACATATGTACAAAATCACGAATCGAATTCAACATACTAGCTAATATTTCCCCTTAGCCGAATTTTTCTAAGTCAAGCTAAAGCCATCAATAGGCTACCTATGGCCGAACATACACATAACTTATGTACTTATTCATGTGGCCGAACATACACATAACTTATGTACTTATTCATGTGGCCGAACATACATGTCTATGTTGGGGCCGATTGCAACACTTAATACATTCTACAAGTATGGTCACTTGTATTGACTAAACACCATTTTGTTTCAAGTTCAAAACTTGGCTAATACACACATATACACTAGTAAATCAAGTACTAACATTTGCACTTCACCTTACTACCATTTCTCATCCAATAACGTGAACAACGACCATATTTCTCTTCTACTTCCTACCATGGCCGAATGCATCACAACACCATACCATTTCAATTTTGGTCATGGTTGAACGAGGAACTTAATGTCTCACTCAAAGATGCTAAAAAGAAGATTCAAGAGTCATCAATCCACCATCACATGCATCATTACAAGCTTCACTTTCAGCATGCAAATAACATCAACACAAATCCACCTTAGCCGAATATCATCTCCATGACATAGTAAAGATTTGAACCATGGGCTAGTTAGAACTCAAGCTAACAAAAAAAAACATGCATGAATCTCATGGCACAACATCAAACTTACCTTCACCTAGCTACAAGCATGGCCGAATCTCTTCAACATTTCCTCCCTTCTTTCTTTTGAATTTTCGGTCAAGAAGAATGAAAAAAGGATGGACACATTTTTTTTCTTTTGTTTTCATCATTTTCTTTCTCTTTTTTTTTCCATTTCTTTATTACTAACTTTATTTTATTGTTTCCTCCCATGATGCACCAACACAACATGTCTATGACATGTTTTGCCCATCACCCTTTGTCCACCCTAATGTCATGGCCGGCCACTACTAGATGGGGGGAAAAATTGACATGCAAGTCCCCCCTTTTTCAACATGCACTAATAGGTCCTTATGTTTTGATCTATCACATTTCAAAAGTGTCACACATAAGTCCTATTGACTAAATTCACATGCAATTTACTAAATCGAAGCTTAAAATTTTCACACATTTATTTTAGACAATAAATATCATATTCAAATAATTTGGTGACTCGGTTTAGCGGTCCTGAAATCGCTTTCCTACTAGGGTTGCTTTAGGGCTGTCACACTTACCTTGCGAATATGCCATAAGTATCCTTTTGCTTCATTGAAATCGAGGCCGAAAAGGGATCTCAAGGCTAAAAAAACTATCCCTCAAAGCTTGAATGCACTAGTCGCCGTTTATAGAGGTGGATCAGTGTTTTAAGGAAGGGATTTAGGGTCTGCCAATTGAGAAGAAAAGGGGGCTAGGGTTGGTTCGGCCGAATGGGTTTATTTGGCTTGGTTTTAGCCTTTATAAAAGACCAAAAACGGAGCCGTTTTGAGCCTATTTCAGTGGCTCCAAAATAGTGCTGTATAGACCATACTTTATCCATGAGGATCCGCGCAATTTGCTTAAGGGGAATATTTGCATGATAAATCCTTCCCTTTTGTGCTGTCATTCAATTGAGCCTTATTTCTTTTTCTTTGTTTTTTTAATTTATTTTTGTAATTTGGGTATAAATCCAATTTGGTCCGCACCTAAACGTTGTGTTTTGGGATCTGGAATATTTCTAATTTTGATCCTTGTACATTCGTGCGTATTGCGCTTTGGTCATTATTTCAATTTCAATTATTTCATTTATCAATTATCCCTTTAATTTAATTTTATTTCAATTGTTTTTCTTCTTTTACTTCAATTTGTATAATTCATTTTTTTAATTCAATTAGCATTAATCTTTTTAAATTTTTTTTATATACATTTTAAATTACTTTGATAATTTACCTTGTTTTTTATTTTTGTTTAAAGTATAAAATTGTTATTTTAAAATTACCTTGTATATCATAGTATTTTTAAAATTTTGTATAATATTTAATTTAAATTACTCTTATATTAATACATATATGGTTTATGTTACAATTAGTTTTATTCTATGTACATTATTAATTCTATGTTATTTTATATATGTAATTTCTTTTAAATCTATTTATATATATATGTATATATATTTTTAAATCTATTATGTATATAGTTCATTCCTTATGAGCATATTTTATTATATATTTTTGCTATTTAAAAACCTTTCATATTTTATATATCATATAATTTTTTTTATTGTATGTATATTGTCAACCTTAAATAAATATTTTATTTTTTAAAACATTTTGTACATTATTTGATCCAAACTTTTTTTCCATAACATCTACTTTAATAATCATTCATATATTATTGGTTTTTTTATTTTATACATGTGAATTATTTCAAATTCTAGCATGTGTTATTTGTTTGTAAATTTTTCATATAGTTTTTTTAAAATTGTTTTGTATCAAATTGGCTCCTAGTTTCCATATTGTTTTGTATATTATGTGTGGTTTTTAGTTTTCATATTGTTTCATATTGTTTATTAGTCTTTTGTATTATTATTTTAATTGTTATTCATCTATGTTTAAGAACTTGTTATCTTTTATTTTAAATTGTTTCTTTGGTTAGTTATTTTTTTAGTTTTCATTATTTTGATTATTAATGTTAGTTTTTTTTTTCAAAATAGAATGTGAGTTCATTGCTATTGTGTATATGTTATTTTTTTTATACTATTTTCATTCATTAGTAGAGTTCATTATCCATGTATATTGTTCCATGTTTATAATTTTGACTTTCATTCACGAGTGTTGCATTGTAATTTTCAACTTATTGATCCAAAACTAATTATTCCATTTTATTTCAAGTCAAACTAATACGTTTTGAGTCGGCTTTATAAAACAAAGGCGATGTTTGATGTTTGGAAATTAGGGAAATTGTACCCTAACGTGCTGGGTTTCGATTTTCCATTAGTCCAAATAATTAAATATCCCTCTAAAATTTCGTCCATTTTTTCTAAACTTCAAAACAAGGCAATTTTCTATGTTTAGAAATCCGAGAAATTGTGCCATAACGTATTGGGTTTCGGTTTTTTGTTGGACCAAATAATCAAATATCCTTTTGTAATTTTTAAAATGTATGAGCTTCTAGAAATCAAGTTGATCGTGGTTTCGAGGGTTTAAAATATCATGTCCTAACATGCTAGATGTGATATTTTATTCCTTCAAAACAAGAGAATTTTAGCATCCAATTCAAGTTATCTAAACGTTTTAAAAGAAACCATATTTGAAAATCTTTTTTAAATCTTAGACATAAGGACATTATTTAATCAATTAGGTGCCAATTTTGGGCGTAACGAGGATGCTAATCCATCCTTGTACGTAACCTACTCCCGAACCTATTCTCTTAAACTTCGTAGGCCAAAATTGATTTTTTAATAAAATAAAATGTTTTATTAGGTGATCCGATCACACTTAAACAAAAAGGATTGGTGGCGACTCCATACCTCATTTTAAAGTCGATCCATCGATCCTCATTTTTCAAAATAAAAAAAGGGTTTCGACATAAGATATAAAGAAATTCGATAAAAATTGATTTTTGAAACTAGGGGTAAAATGGTCATTTTGCAAAAGTATAAGGGCAAAATGGTCATTTTTCCCAATTATAAATTGTTGAGTACCTAGATCATTAAAATGATTAAATTTGTGATTTTTTATCATTATAGAGCAAGAATTGTAAAATTCGGGCCTAGACCGGGGAAAAACAAAGCAAGTGGACTAAGCTGAACGAGTAGCCTACATTTTGTATACCGAGGTAAGTTGTATGTAATTAATACAATTACATTGTTATTATATGTATTTGAATTGATATAGCATAAATTTCTTGTTTTTGGAAATGATCATGTATGATAAATCTTGGGATAGTAGAACTTTCGTGTGAACCTTAGGAACAAATCAGACATTCATGCTATGACATTCGGGTTAATTGTGTGCTAGTGTAAGACATGTCTGGGACATGCATTGGCCACATTATGAGAGCTAGTGTAAGACCATGTCTGGGACATGGCATCAGCATTTAAATGAGAGCTAGTGTAAGACATGTCTAGAACATGCATCGGCCTCGAGATGTAAGCCAGTGTAAGAAATGTCTGGGACATGCATCAACTACAAGATGTGTCAGTGTAAGACCATGTCTGGGACATGGCATCAGCACAGATATGTTAAAGTCAGTGTATGACCATGTCTGGGACATGACATCGACTTGACTGTGAGCCAGTGTAAGACCATGTCTAGGACGTGGCATTGACATTATACCCCATGTTTGAGGCTTAATGAATATCCGATAGCATTCTGAATGGTTCCACGAGGTGAGTCACAGGTTAAGTTAAACAAGGAAAGTATAACTATGTTGTGAGTGGTACAGGTACCTATTTGGAAATGTATGAGATATGAGCTCAATATATGCTATGTGAAATGTATTGGCTAGTTTGAGTAAGTTGTGCTTATGCCTACTTAAGTACTATGAGTTTGATGATGAATGGTAAAGTTGTTGTTATATTATTACATGCAACTTACTAAGATTTATGCTTACCCTATTATTTTCCATTTTCTTATAGTACCACCTAAATAGCTCGAGGACTAATAAACGTCGGAGCCAACAATCACACTATCAGCCGAAGCACTCAGTATAGTTAGATTACTTGTTTTGAGTATGGCATGTATAGGGCTTAGGCTTTAATGTTTTGTGTCATTGGGAATTTGCCAAATGTGTTGGCTTGGGCTAAAACCCCTTATTTTGTATAAAGCCTTGAATGAGGGCTAATATTCATTTTGTTATATATACATGAAAGATGTTATTTTCATGAATAAGTATATTGCATATGTGAAATGTTGTCTATTGTGGTTGTTTAGTTATATGGATCATTCTTGTATTGATGTTGATTGATTTTGTGTAGGTTATGTAAGTAATGGTGACAAAGAGGCTTGGTAGATAGCCTTATTTTTGCCCACATGGGTAGACACACGAGCATGTGTCTAGGCCGTGTGTGACACACGGTATGCCCCACAGCCGTGCAACCCGGCCGTGTGTCCCCTGCACGTAAAATTTGCAAGTCAGTATGCATGGTAGTAAACACACGGGCAAAGACACGACCGTGTGTCTCAGCCGTGGGAAGGACACAGCCTAGCACACGGGCATGTGCCTTGGCCGTGTAACCCTTAAGAATTGCTGATGTCAGAAACAGAATGTCCAGGTTTTTATACACGGACTAAGACACGGGCGTGTCATGGCCGTGTGAGGAACACGGGCCATGGATACGAGCGTGTGCCAGGCTGTGTGAAAACCCCTGTAGGTTCGAAATTGAAATTAATTCCACACGGGTAAAGGACACGGGTGTGTCCCTGTATGCTTAGGCCGTGTGAGCACACGGGCCAACAGCACGACCATGTCGAAATGGTCACACGAGCGTGTTGCCCTTCCCACACAGGCGTGTGCCCCTGTGTCTAGTGTTATTTTTCAGATTTCGTTGAAGGACCCGAATTGGTCCCGATTGGTTTTAAATGAACGTTTGGAGTCTCGTAGGCCATATTGAAGAAGTTTCGACAAAGTTTTAAATTTGACCAGGTCTTGATGATTCAGAAACGTGGGAATGCATGAGTTCAAGGTAGGTAACGCCTCGTATTCCGTCCCGGCGTAGGGTACGGGTGTGGGGTGTTACATGACTAGATCTATACGGATAAATTTAATTCAATTTAATATATTTCTCATTCAATTTAGTCCAACATATGTTTTTGGAAAATTTATAATTTTGCCTCTATACTTTTAATTTCTTTGCAATTTACTCCCTAATGAAATTCATGCAATTTAACCCTTACCCAAGCCTAGCCAATTTTTATACATATTAGTAGCAGCTCATATATTACATAAATTCACAATTTCACCACACAATATTTTTTATTTTACAATTTAGCCCTTAATTGATAATTTTATCAAAAATCCCTTTACAAAAGTTGTTTATCTAACAACAGCCATCCATTTTCTATCATCAAACTTCAAACCTCAAGCATGAACATCAATGGTAAAACCCTAATAGTTTAACAGTTTCACAAATTAATCCCTGGGCTAGCTAGATTAAGCTGCAACGATCCCGAAAACATAGAAATCATTAAAAACGGAGTAAAAATACATACCTAATTGAAATAAATAGGAATGGCCAAATGAAGCTTCAAAAAAAATGTTTTCTTGCTTTCATATTCAGTTGAAGATAGATGATGGAAGATGATGATTAATTTGGTTTTCTTTTAATTAACCTTTAATTACTAATTTCCAAATTAACCTTTATAATCTTTAAAAATTACACAAATATCAAGCCATGCTCATCCCCTATCAACATTAATGTACTAATTACCATGTAAGGACCTCCACTTTAAAGTTCTATAGCTATTTAGTACCTTTAGTTATTAGAACTCAACTTTTGCACCTTACGCGATTTAGCCCTTTTTATCAAATTAAGTACATAAACGGTGAAATTTCTCAACAAAATTTTTCTACGGTACTTCTATCATGCTGTAGAAAATAAAATAATAATAAAATAAATTTTTTGACTTTGAATTTTTGGTCCCGAAACCACTGTTCTGATTTCACTAAAAACGGGCTCTTACACAATTCTTCTAAGTGCCAAATTTCTATGATATTGTTCTCCTACAATCAAATGACAAGTACAAATTCTCAGATCTCGCCAAAATTCAGAATTTGGTGAAGAATTATTCCTAATTTGTTTCTTTCCCAATCTCCACTTGGCAAGTAAAATCAAGAACAATTGAGGTTAATGTGCATATTTGTTTTCTAATTTGGATATAATTCCTTCCATCAACTTTGGTGCTTTAGGTATCTAGAAACAATTTTGCAACTATCGAATTAATACTTGTTCCTCCTGCACTATTCCCTTGTGACACCTCAACTTATCTCTATATTGATCCTTTTTCATGTTCTCATATCTAGTGATAAAGAGTTAATTTTTTAATTTAACTCAAACAAATATATTCGGTTCAATTCAATTCGAATTTCATCTAACTCGACTCGATTTAAGAAAATTTCAAATCGAGTTAGGATGATAAAATAAGATTCGTCAACTCGATTAACTCAAAATTTTTTCATTCAATTTGATTCGATCGAACGCTCACCCTTATATAGACATTCAACAATGGCACTAAGAATAAAAATTATCAACGGAAACACTTTCAAGATGTTGTTAGCTAGTATCTATGAGAATGTAAGAATCATCTATATGATTTATTTTCTTAAGAGTATGAACATACTTCGATTTTGTTCATCAGTTTCATTGCCTCAATGATGCAAATCACTTGACCTTTCGGTACTTTATCTCCCACCTAAAAAAGCCAATTGAAATGAGTATTTGAATTTTCTTCGTATCTCACAAGCATGTACCTTGACGAATGGTGGTTCACTTGGTGCTAGACTCTGGTAGAAGGTTCCAAACATAGGGAATTTAAGGGGAGCATGATATGAACTACTAGTTTTAGCAAAGAGTTGAATGTAGTGCTAGTGGTGGACGAGTCGAGTTTGAAGGACCCAAAGATGTTGTTAGGGCAACTGCCAGACATGGAGTTTGAAATTTTTTATGTTTAGGAGCAAATTGATAGAATGTATAAATATTAAACAAAAAAAAACACTCACATCAACACTTTTGTCAAATTTCAAACACTTGTTAATGTTTGGTGACAAAAAGATTTAATTTTAAATAGTTTAGTGACTAAATCGAAAAAATTAAAAGTTTAATAACCAAAATACAATGTGAGCAATAATTTAGTGACCATTTCTATAATTTACCCGTCTTTTTTCATGTTTTCATTTTTTTTATTTTACCATATTTAAGTTTATGTGTTTATTTTATGAATTATTAATTTTTTTCTTTTAAATAATGTATTTAAAATATATGTCCACGTCAGGTTTTTAAATGATGTACTTATCAGTATATCTATCCATGGCTGAGTTGTAAAAAAAAAATAAAGCCTGGTATCAAAATTGGTCTAACCTGAACCAAATCTCCGTTTTTTATTGTTCATATATTATAATTAATAACATTTATATATTTTTATAATTAAATTTAAATGTTTTAATATTTAATTTGAATTTGGATATTAACTTGATAGCAATTTAGAATGTATACCCAATTTAATATTTTTTTATTAGTCATTGATTTTGATTTGTGCATGTTGGTAACTTGATTGGATGGAAGATAGAGAAAGCCGGAAAGGTGTTATGTTAGCGAATGTCTTATTAGTCGTTGGTTATCTTTTTACTTCGGAATTTTTGTTGTGGTATCATATTACTGCAGCTTTCATTTATCATTTATATTAATAAAATTTGCATAGCTTACCAAAAAAAAATTATTTTAGTAAATTTTAACCTAAAGTTAGTTTGTATTATTAATTAATAAATATATTTTTTATCAATTAACTTAGCACATTAGTCTCAATTCTTAATTAGCCCATCATTAATTAGAAATTAATTACTAGAGTATCTACATATATTTAACCCATACTTTATTTAATAATTAAAACCCAATAAACCTTAACCAAATTAGATCACTTTTAATTTGGGCTAATCTATCATGATCGTAAATAATAACATGTAATTACCCTTATTATACATGTGATGTCTATATTTGCTAACAATCTCCCACTTGGACCACATATATATACTAATTATTCTATAATTACATGTTATTATATAACATTATGAGCTCAAAAATTTTACTATCATATCCAAAAGGTATTCTGAACAATCTCATCCAATAATTATGCTAACATAGAACCAAGGCGACTTTCATTACATATATTGTAACTAAATCCATCCCTGATCACGTATATTAACTGTAACACCCCTAACCCGTCTCCGTCGTTAAATTAGGGTTATGGAGCATTATCGTACAATCAGAAATATTTAAACATCATAACATTCAATAATTTAAATATATCATAAACCATTCAATCACATACATCCTGTCCCTAAATTGAGCCTTCAGGGCCTTAGAAATAACTTGAAAGTAATTTAAGACTAATTTGAAACAAAACTGAAAGTTTAAGAAAAAGTTGCAAAAATCAAAAAATAGGGGTCACGTGGCCTTGTGGCTAAGCCGTGTGACATAGCCCTAGGCCATGTAACTTTCGAACAAGGGACACACAGCCGTGTCCCAACCCGTGTCCTCACCCGTGTAAGTCATTGAGTAGGGTCACACGGCCATGTCACACACCCACGTGTCTGGCCATGTAACTCTCTGACTTGAACACTAAAAAACTCACAAATGACACACTGTCGTGTCGCCAGGTTGTGTGGCCATGTGTCTCAGGCTATATGAACCCAGAATTTTACCTAAAATCAAGACATTTCAAGTTCAATTCAAACATGACTAACCAACCCATTTGTATACACTTTCAAGGGACTAAAGCGTCATTCAAAAACAGATAAATGTCATTTCAAACATCCTAAGTCACCTAACCAATATGCCATTCAAAGGCACTACAAATGCATCAAAACATCAGTTACCTAAATATGCCAACATTGCGATTTTCAACTATAAGAACCTAGTTCAAATACTTACCAATGTATATATCAATTGACCATTCTCAAGCCATCACAAGCATACCAATACACCATGCATTTCAGTTACCTAAAAGTGGTCAAGATGACATAACTTAACAAGCATTACAAATCCATCAACCATACATAACTTCAAAGCACAAACATACCAAAATATCAATTACACATTCACTAAATACCATTCAAAATGACCTACACATGTCATCTAACAACCCGATAGTCACAAGTGTCAGAAAATGTATTTTCGAGATTCCGTTTTTGTAAATTAGGCTAAATATTTATAAAGCTAGTTGTGTAGTTAATTAGGTTTCGATTAAGTGAATTTGCATGAATTAAGAGTAATTAGGTAAAAGGACTAAATTGCATAAAGTGTGAAAGTTAAATTATAGATTAAAGAAAAATTAAAGGGACTAAAGAAGCAATTATGCCATTGTCTTAAAATGAGGCGGCATAAGGTATATATTATTATAAAAATTTAAAGTAATAATATATATAATAATATTATATAATATTAAATCTTAATGTTTAAGTACATATATATTATATTATAATAATAAAAGAAATAGAAAAGAAAGAAAGAACAAACGAAATAGAAGGAAAAAAAAGAAAGAAAAAAGAAAGAAAAGGAGAAAGATCAAAGCTAAGGGTTTCAAAGTTTCAAGTTTAACCTTTTTCATGTAATTTTTATGTTTTTGGAATCTCTATCTTAAATACTACCGACCTATGTCGAAATTTTAGAAAATATTGAGTTTTTAAGTGTTGTGTATGTTGAATAATTTTAATATTTGGAATTAAATTGATAGATTTTTAAGCTAGAAATGAAAAAGGATTAAATTGTAAAATAAATAGTAAATTTTGTGTAATAGGACTAAATTGTGAAAAATTCAAAATTTAGGAATTTATGTGAAAATAGGGAGTTGAATTTAGTCTAAAGTGGAATTTGCATGAAAAAAAAGAATTAAATGTAAAGAATAAAAGTTAGTCTCGGTTTAGGGACTAAATTGGAAATTAGGTAATATTTGAGTGAAAATTGAAATATTCAATATTCAATATGAAATTGAATTGTGTTGTATTGATGATTTTTAATTATTTTAATTCTGTAGCTAACGTCGTACCATAACTCTCTACAAAAAATGGGAAAGATAAAGTCGACGATGAATAGTTTAAAATTTATGCTTTGTATTTCTATAATCCGAATTTAGTTGTTAATTGTTATAATTCAATTTAATGTATATGGAAAGTGTTGAGGTGAGAGTTATTGTATTTTTCAATTGAAATGGATTGATTTAGTATGTGATGAATTTATTGAATTTATATTGATTGAATTGGTATATATATTGATTATATATTGATTATTTGAATTGAATTGAATATTGGTTGTTTTGAAAAGTGAATTGAAGCCCTATTAACTGTATTGAGCTGAGTGAGATATAGATGGAATGCCATAGGATTGGAAGAGATCAGGGATTTCTTCGAATTCGAGTCGATGAGAAACTGGGTGCCAATTTACTTTGGTTTAGCCAATGAGACATTGGGTGTCAAATTATTACTTCGAATTATCTAATGAGGTACTGAGTGCCAAACTGGTGTGTTTGGTTGGATCCATGTATTCGTCCGAGTCCGAGTCATGTTAATAGGGGTAATTAATTGAAATTGCATTATGATTGATATTAGATGATATGTGTATTATATTGTGAAAAGCTATTTATATAGCAAGTATGAGAATTGAGATGTTGTGAAATAAATGAAATGTGATATGGTTATTGTAATATTTAGATTGTATATTTGTGATTTCATATCTTTTGATATTTGAATTGTAGAAATACCACTGAGTTTTTACTCAACGTATGGTTTTGTTTTCCGTGCGCAGGTTAGATACTTAATTTTTATTGCCAATTTAGCATCCACCAATGGTCCCGAACTCAAACGTGGTGATGTTTATCCTTTTGAAAAGTGTCGGTAAGTACCTAAGGTGTCTAATTAATAGTTATTTTTTCTATTGATTGTAAATAAGATTATAAGATCATATTGGCTGGTTATATACATATAAATATGTATTTATGTTTGAGGTTATATTATGGCATCTTTAATTTAATGTTTAAATGAACATGAAATAAGCAAAATAGATTGAATTTGGCATGTTTACAAATTGGATTTGAATGATATTATATTGACATGTTTTGTTGGTATAATTGTGGTACCTATGAGGGTACATTGGTTAGACATCTAGGATGATTGTTTTGACATTATTTGGATGTGTTTGATTGTGTTTTGAATAGGTTAAATGAATTATTTTTGAGTTGCTTATTGTCGAAGCTTCCAGGAATGGTAAACTTGTTGTTTAAGGTACATTTTGAGTCCACACGGCTAGACACACGGGCGTGTGATTGGGCTACGTGAGATACACAACTAGACACGTGTGCGAGGCCATTTCAAAAGGGCACACGGTCTGGCACAAGGGTGTGTGGCTCGGTCGTGTGACCCAAATCAGAGAGTTACACGGGTATAAACACGGGCTGGACCACGACCATGTGCACCCTATAGCTTTGAAATTTTTTTAATATTTTTCGAAAATTTTCTAAGTTTCTGAATTAGTCCTAATTTGTTTCTAACACGTATTTTGGGCCTCGATGGCTCAAATAAGGGATAGTGTGTATGAATTTAATTAGTTTCAGATCTGAATATTATATGATAAGAAATGTTTGAAATTTATGTCTATTTGATCGATAAACATCGGTAATGCTTCGAAACCCTATTTCGGCGATTGATATGGGTTAGGGGTGTTACATGTCATTATTAACCTTGGCCAAAATGCTCAAAAGCTACCAAAATGATTGTTGCGTAGTGTGAAAGGTCTCCAACAAACTTCTAACCAAATTGAGCTTTCGATGATCTATAAAACAAAAGAAAATAACTACGTAAGCTATGAGTGCTTAGTAAGCTCATATAAAATTAAAACTTGATTTACCATCTTAATAATACAATCCATAGAATAAGTATAATTGTTACCAATGCAATAAGCTTAGTAAAAGCCTAAACAACATCACCAACTCACAAGTTAGTAAACTTGACCATGGTACAAATGAAATCAACCATGTGATATGTAAATTTTCATATGTAATAACATCATTTAATTCATAATTCCTTTATAAGTTCATGATTTAATCCATTTGCATACTTACCATTTGATTCCCTTTTCTTAGATGTTGAACCATCTAGAATTACATCAGATACTCAGGAAAGCTCACACATAGTGTGCTTTTACGTATAACTGTAACCTTTCCTTTACATTAATGCTCACATGAGCTGTGAAATGGGCCTGCTCAAACAAGCTATGGGTCGAAATATAAGCTACATGATACTACTCACACGACCTGTGGAGAATCCACAACAAATGCAGGACCTCAGCCATCGATAGGACATTCAATACCAGTGTAACACCCTATACCAGTAACACACGCCGGGGCGGAGTACAAGGCATTACCTAACTTGATCTCATGCATACAACCAATCTCAAGTCACCAAGACTCAGTCCAAATTAAAACTTTTTCAATTTCTACTTTAAACTTGTTATTATGGGCCTACAAGCCCCAACTCGATCGTTGAAAACTATTCGGGACCATCCCACGCCCGTATTGAAGGGTAACACGCCAATGTGACCATTTTAACATGGCGTGCTAATAGCCCATGTGGCTCACATGGCCTAAGCACCCTGGGACACGCCCATGCCCTACACCTGTGTAGAATTAATTTCTAATTCACACCTACAGGGGATTTCACACTGCCAAACACACGCCCGTGTCAATGGCCAGTATCCCTCACACGGCCACAACACGACCGTGTCCTAGCCCATGTGCGAAAACATGGACATTCTGTTTCTGACATCAGCATGCTCAAAATGTCACACAACCAAGGCACACGCCTAAGTTCTGGGTCGTGTCCTTTACACGCTAAGACACATGGTCGTGTCTCTGTCTGTGTGTTTATTACCATGGATATTGACTTGAAATTTTTACGTGCAGGGGACACACGGCAGGACTACACGCCGATGGGGCAGACCGTGTGTCACACATGGCCTAGACACACGCCTGTGTGTCTACCCGTGTGGAAAATATAAGGCTATTTACCAAGCCTCATTGTCACCCTTACATACCTATTTTCATACAAATGCCAACCAATACCAAAACGAGCACAATTCTTATAATCAAATCAGCCACAATAGACATTCATTCAACCATGATAATGCATCTTTTATAAATTCAAAATGAATATTCGCAATCAATCAAGGCTTAATACAAAATGAAGGGTTTCCAACCCAAGCTAACACATTTGGCCAATTTTCAAAGTCACAAAATAATAAAGCCTAAGCCCTATACATGCCATATTCTAAAATATAAATCCAACTATAATGAATGCTTTGATCAATAGTGTAATCGATATCTCTGACTCCAGGTGCACTATAAGAAAAATGGAAAGAAAATAGGGTAAGCATAAAAGCTGAGTAAGTTGCACATAAATAATTGTACAACAAAAATTTATCAATAATCATGTTCATAACACAAGGGTGGGCATAAGCACAACTTACTCGTTACCATCCATACAAGTCACATATTATGTAATGAGCTCATATCTTATACGTACCAAATAGGTACCTGTACCACTCACCACAAGGTTATACTTTTCTTCATCAACCTAAAATCATGACTCTCGCCGTTGAACCGTTCGGAACACTATCGAATATTCCATAAGCCTCAAACATATGGCAAGTTTCCGAAGCCATGTCCCTGACATGGTCTTACATTGGCTATCATCATCGAGGCTGATGCCATGTCTCAGACATGGTCTTACACTAGCTCTCGCATATCCATGCCGATTCCATGTCCTAGACATGGTCTTACACTGACACATCTCCTATCCGACGCATGTCCCAGACATGTCTTACACTGGCTTACATCTCGAGGCCGATGTATGTCCCAGACATGTCTTACACTAGCACTCGTCTCAATGCCGATGCCATGTCCCAGACATGGTCTTACACTGGCTCTCATAATGTGGCTGATGCATGTCCCAGACATGTCTTACACTAGCTCACACCAGTGACCCAAATGTTATGGCAATAATATCCGATTTACTTCCTAAGGTTCCAACGAGAATTCTACTATCTCAATGATCATTACACATTCTAAATTCCATAATCAAGCAATTCATTTCATATCTATTCAATGACAATTTAAACACATATAGTAGCAATGTAGTTGTACTATTTACATACAACTTACCTCGGATTATAAAACGTATACAACTAGTCGGTTTAGTCGATTTGCTTAGCTTTCCCCTGGTCCAGGTTCAGATTTGAAAATTCTTGATCTATATTAGAAAAATACACTCATTTAGTCACTAAATTCAATTAGGCAAATCAAAATTCACATCTTCGATAAAATTACCATTTTGCCCCTAGACTTTGGCAAAAATGACTATTTTACCCCTATGCTCGAAAATCAATTTTTATCGAAGTTCTTTGCATCTTAAGCCTAGATGAACTCTTTTTACTCTTATAGAAACTCCAAATTCATTATATTTCACACATTTATCAACTATTTTACAACTTGTGCAAAATAGTCCCTTTAGGTGTTTTCATGGTAACACATTTCACAAAAGTTGTCTATTACACAACTAAGACTCATATTCTTCCATAAAATTTTAGAAAATACCCTAAATTCTCTCATGGAAAAACCCTATACCTTCAACCATTTTGCAAGATATACCCCACATTTGAAAGCTCATGCTTTATGGGTCTCAAAAATACAAAAATCATCAACAAAGGACATGAAAATCACTTTCTTCTAGGGATGATAAGTTGCTGCAAATTTTGAAATCCAAACACCCCCAAAAATGGCTAAAAATTGGTTGGGTAAGAACATTGGAAAGGGATGAAATCATCTTTATTTTCTTTTCTTTTTAGTCAAATAAGCCATCCAATTTCCACCTAACCTTGAAAATTGTCTCATGTTTTTCTCATGGTCAGCTATGCTATCATAATAGGGTTTAATTTCCCTTTAAATACCCCCAATTTTTATTCTCCAGCTATTTGACACCTCTAACTATCAATTTAGGACTTTTGCATTTTATGCGATTTAGTCTTTTTTCGCAATTGGGCTTACAAACGTTAAAATTAGCTCACCAAATTTTTCATGCACTAATATAACAATGCTATGACTCTATTTTGATAATAAAATAATTTCTCTAACTTCGAATTTGTGGTCCCGAGACCACTATTCTAACTAGCTCCAAAATCGGGCTGTTACAACACGCTTAACCCGTATTCGTCATCAGAACAGGGTTTCAGAGCATTACCTAAACTTTCAAAATATTTTACAAATAATTTATGTAAATTACTATTATTTAATCGAGACCATTCAAAACTTCCCTTAATTGGACCCTCGAGGCCCAATACAAGCATTAGAGTTTAGTCGGGACTTAATCGGAAACTCTAAGAATTTTTCATTACATTTCAAAAATTTTCCAAGATGCAGGGCTCACACGTTGGCGTGACCCTGGGACATGCCCATGCTATAGGTCGTGTTCAACCCCATCTAACTCTCTGACTTGTATAGACGGCCATGCGACACGCCCATGTGCTAGGCTGTGTGGTTAATTAATTCATTTCCAAATTAGGTATAGGTTTCACATGACCAAGACACACGCCCGTGTTCTAGGCCATCTACCACACACAACTAAGACATAAGCCCGTGTCTCTGCCTGTTTGCTTAATTCTAAGCATTCTGTTTCTCAAAATTTAGGTGCAGGGGACACACGGCCTAACCACATGCCCATGTTACCAGGCCGTGTGTCACACATGGTCTAGAAACACACCCATGTGTCTGCCCGTGTGGACAAAATAAAGCCATTTCTAGCTTCATTTCTCACCCAAAATTTCACCGAAGACCTGCACTTGAAACACACATCCAATACCAACCATTCCAAGCATTCCAATTAAATAATTCCATCATTCATCATGACATACCATTACATGCATATGTGTTTATAAACTTACCTTGGATTAACTTAGGCATTAACATCATTTAATCACATATACTTAACATATCACATATGATTATATCATAATAACCTATTTAATCATGCCAAAATAACAATTACTAGCCATCCCAATGGCTAGATTACAAGCATCATTAACATGTCACTAATGGCCAAGTTGTCTTATACATGCCATTATACCAAAATGATTTCACTATGTATAACCAAAATAAGCTAGTCGATAGTGTGACAATGCTCCAATGATCTTCCAACCTTCGCAAGCTTCCGAGCACTATAAAACAGGGAAAATAAAATGGAGTAAGCATTATATGCTTAGTAAGTTCGTATAACAGAAACTAAACTTACCAATTCCATTTATTAAATCTAAGCATAAAACATCATGCTTACAATCTATTAGCAATATTTCCTAAACACATGCATTCCATCAAACATGTTAGTCACCAAAAATCCTCATAACAATCAAGTAAACATTGATGAGCTCATCATGCAATATTATTTCAAGACATTATCATTTCATCTCAAAATTCTCATGCCATGTCAAGAGTTTTATGTCCATTGAATCATTGAAATTCCGATGGATGCTCAAGTAGTACACTCAAGGTGTATGATTGAATAATCCGTCAATTTCTCGTTCAAGGGTACCCATTAGGGCTCTTAATCAAAGAACACACTCTCGAGCCACATATCATATAACAGGATCATCAGTCCAGGCTAAATCCTTTATATAACGTATGCTCAAAGAGTTCAATTAGGATTAATAGTCCAGGCTAAACCCTAGTCATAACGTATACTCGAGAGGTATTATATCTGGATTACCCGTCCGGGCTAAATCCTTTCTATCACAAGGTCAATAGGATTACTCGTCTGAGCTAAATCCCATCCACAACAAATGCAAGACCTTATTCTTTTCGGGAAAGTGTATATATTCATCGGAATTCAACATTCAATCGGGACTCAACCCTTTTTCACCATATCAAACATGTATTAAATTCTCATTATAGCATTCAAGTAATGTACATCAATATAAGTCACATTCCATCCAACACAACATTCAATTAAACATATTTACATGCCCGATTAAGTTATGAACTTACTTCGACACTTGTTCGCGTATAAAATCTACTAATTCGAAACCTTTTCTTTTCCTCTATCTAACCTCGAATTTGTGTTTTCTAGATCTATATAAATAGCTTTAATCATCAATTTCACATATTTCATATTTTTTTGGACTCAATTTACATCCTAGGCAGAATTACCATTTTCCCCCTAACTTTTTCATAAATTGCAATTTCGTCCCTAAGCTCGAAAAATGAAACTTGTGCAATTTACTTCCTATTCCAAGCTTAACCAAAATCCCATTACAAAATTTACAACACATGTATTCATAAAAAGTCAGAATTTTCTTCAATTTCACAAGTTTACATTTTAGCCCCTAAATCATGTTTTCATCAACAAATACTTTGTAAAAGTTGGTTATGTATCAACAACTTTTCATTTTCTACCATAAATTTCTAATTTTTAACATATACATCCATGACCCATTTTCCATTCTTTGATAACTTTTCAAATTAATCCCCCAAATAGATAGTTTAAGCTATCTCGATTTTAAAAATATCAAAATTACTAGAAACAAGACAAGAGAACTTACTTAATTCGGCCATGAAAGTTTCTTCTCTCTCTCCTAGGGTTTCCATATAATTTTGGGGTTGAAGATGACAAAATAAGAGGATATTTCTTTTTATCATCTTTTAATTAATTATTTATTTCAATTTCTAATTTAGTCCCTACTCTTTTCTAATTTTTCCATGGATGAGTCACTAAAAATCTACGTACTTTTCTTTAATGGTCTAATTATCATATAAGGACCTCTAGATTTGAATTTCATAGCTATTTAATCCTTATAGCTACTAGAATTCAACTTTCACATTATATGCGATTTAGTCCTCGTAATTAAACACTTAATCGATAAAATTTTCGTATCAAAATTTTCACACGACATGTCTATCATAATACGAACCTATAATAAAGAAAATAAACTTTGTTTTTAGATCGAATTTGTGGTCCCGAAACCATTGTTCCATTTCATTGAAAAATAGGTTGTTACAATTCCCCCCTTAAGAATTTTCATCCTCAAAAATCTTACTATCGGGTATTACTTCCTCATAGTATCCTCCGGTTCCCAGGTAGCCTCCTCTATACCGTGTCATTGCCAAAGAACTTTTACTAAAGCTACATTTTATTTCTTAACTCTTTTGTTTCCTGAGCTAAGATTTTGATCGGTTTTTCATTATATGTCATATTAGCCTGAATCTCTACCTCTGTCGAAAAAAGAACATGTGAAGGATCGGATCGGTACCGTTGTAGCATAGACACGTGAAAAACATTATTAATCCAATCAAGCTCTGGTGGTAAAGCTAACTGATATGCAACTAGTCTGATTCTTTTTGTAATCTCATATGGTCCAATGAACCGTGGACTCAGTTTTCCTTTACGACCAAACCGGAGAACTTTCTTCCAAGACGATACATTCAAGAATACTTTGTCACTGACTTGAAAGTCTATTTCTTTTCTTTTTAGATCAGTATAAAACTTTTGACGATTAGAGGCTGTTTTCAATCTGTCCCAAATTACTTTCACTTTTTCCTCAATCTCTCAAACTAAGTCAACTCCGTGTAACTTTTTCTCACTGAGTTCTTTCCAATACAATGGAGTCCTATATTTGTGACCACACAAAGCTTTATATGGTGCCATTTTGATGCTGGACTGATAACTGCTGTTGTAAGCAAATTTCACTAAAGGTAAATACTTTTCCCAGTTACCTTCAAACTCAAGTATACAACATCAAAGCATATCTTCCAAGATCTATATTACCCACTTAGATTGACCATATGCCTAGGGATAAAATGCAGTACTAAAGTGTAACTGAGTACCTAAAGCTTCTTGCAATTTGCTCCACAATCGAGATGTAAACTGAGGGTCTCTATCTGAAATAATGGAGACAGGCACTCCATGCAAACTAACAATCTCAGAAATATATAATTCAGCCAATCTATCCAAGGAAAAATCCATATGCACTGGAATAAAGTGTGCATACTTTGTCAACCGGTCAACAATTGCCCAAATGACATCTTTCTTCTTTGGAAGTAGGGGTAACCCCGGTACAAAGTCCATAGTAATTCTTTCTTATTTCCATTCTGGTATCATAATTGGCTGTAATAGTCTAGAAGGCAACTGATGTTTAGCTTTTACTTGCTGACATATCAAACACTTAGATACAAACTGAGAAATATCATGTTTCATTCTTGGCCACTAGTACATCTTTTTCAAATCATTATACATTTTATTACTACCAGGATGCATGGACATATTACCATTATGAGCTTCATTCATAATCTTCTGTACTAGTTCTAAACTTTTCGGTACACATACTCTGCCTCTAAATAACAAACAACCATCAGTCCTGATCTGAAATTCTGAATCAGAAGTCAATTCACTTTGGACTCGTTTTGCTTGCAGCTTACTTTTATTTTTTTGAGCTTCAGAGGTTTGCTGTAAAAACATTGGTCTAGCTTTTAACTCAGCTATGATTGAACCATCATCATACAACGACAATCGAGTGTTCATTGCTTGCAAAGTATATAGGGATTTCTGCTCAAAGCATTTGCCACTACTTTGGCTTTTCCCGGATGGTAGTTAATAACAAGATCACAATCTTTCAAAAACACAAGCCATCTACGCTATCTCAAATTCAAATCTTTCCGTGACATTAAATATTTTAGACTTTTATGATCAGTGAATATGCGACATTTTTCACCAAATAAGTAATGCTGCCAGATTTTCAATGCAAACACTATGGCTATCAATTCAAGATCGTGTGTCGAGTAGTTTCTTTCATGTGGTTTTAGTTGTCTTGAAGCATAAGCTACTACTTTACCATATTGCATCAAAACACAGCCTAAACCATTCAATGATTCATCACTGTAAATTATAAATTCCTTACCCGATTCTGGCTAAACTAATAATGGTGTTTCTGTCAATAAAGCCTTTAATCTGTCAAAACTCTATTGGCATTTGTCAGTCCACTCAAATTTTACATCTTTCTGCAACAAACGGGTCATCGAAGAAGCTATCATTAAAAAACTTTTTACAAACCTTTGCTAATAACCAGCTAGTCCAAGAAAACTTTAGACTTTAGACACATTCTTTGGTGGCTTCCAATTAACAAGGGCTGAAATTTTATTCGGGTCTACTCTGACACCTTCAGCAGATACTATATGCCCGAGAAAACTAACTTCCCACAGCCAAAATTCACATTTACTAAATTTGGCATACAATTGTTTCTCTCACAAAGTTTGCAATACTATTCTCAAATGTTCCACATGCTCATTCTCATCTCAGGAGTAAACCAAAATATCATCTATAAATACCACCACAAACCTGTCTAAATATAGGCTGAAAATTTTGTTCATCAGATCCATAAACACTACAGGTGCATTTTTCAAGCCGAATGGCATCACAAGAAACTCATAGTGTCCATACCTAGTTCTAAAAGCTATCTTTGGCACATTCAATTCTTTTACCCATAGTTGATAGTAACCAGAACAGAAATCAATCTTTGAAAATACAGTGGCACATTTTAACTGGTCAAACAGGTCATCAATACGAGGCAAAGGATACTTGTTATTTATTGTAACTTTGTTGACCTATCTGTAATCAATGCACAGCCTCAATGATCCATCTTTCTTCTTTATGAACAGAACCAGCGCACTCCGAGGTGAGAAACTAGGTTGAGCAAAACCTCTTTCAATCAACTCTTACAAATGTACTTTCAGCTCTTTCAATTCAGTAGGAGCTATTCTGTAAGGTGCTATGGATATAGTGTTGTTCTCGAAACAAGATTTGTAGAGAATTCAACTTCTCTATCCAGTGGTAAACCAGGTAATTCTTCTGGGAATACATCAGGAAATTCACATACAACTGGCATTAATTGAATCTTTGACTTAGACACTTTAGTATCCAGCACATATGAAAGGTAACCATTATAACCCTTTCAGACATATTTCTGTGCTGATATTGCTGAAATCACATTAGGTAATCCATCCCGTTTATCAGATTCAACATGAAGTAATTTACCACTCTCACATTTCAATACAATATATTTCTGTTTACATTTCACTATTGCATCATATTGGGTTAACCAATCCATTCCCAAGATCACATCAAATTCATCAAATGGCAGTAACATAAATCAGTCGAAAAGCAATAACCTTTTACCATCAATGGATAGTTTTTACAAACTTTATCCACTATAACACACTGGCCCGGAGGGTTTGAAACTTTAACCACAAATTCAGTAAATTCAATAGGTAAATTTTTAACAGTCGTTAAGTTTGTGCATATGTATGAAAGTGTGGAACCAGGATCAATCAATGCAGTAATATCAGTATCAAGTAGAGAAAATGTACCAGTAATGACGCCTGGTGCAGAGGCATCTTCTCTTGCACGAAAAGCATATGTCCTTGCAGGTGTTCGTGCCTCAGATCTAATTGTTGTATCCTTGGTAGTACGTCGACTACCATCAACATTGCCAGGATGACGAGGTGGTCTACCTCCCAATAAAAGATTACTAGGCTTTGGAGCTGATTCTATCTTTTTTTCAACTCTTTTTGGACAATCCTTGAGAAAATAGTCAAATGAACCACATCCAAAACAAGCTCCACTTCTAGACCAAATTCCCCATGATAAAATTTGTTAGAATGTTTAATTTTCAGTTTGGGATTACCAACACTACCCACACTGGTCACAAATAGAGTTGAAGACCCCAGGTTAGAACGTTGAGAGCCCTGCTCTCTTCCAGAATATCTTGTAGAGGTGGTAACACGATCATAACACCTCTTTAATTTCTTAGAAGAAAATGATTGTGACTTACTCATAGTTCTCTTTCCAGAAACCCGAGCCTCTTTTCAAGCTTATTTCTTCTCTTTACTTAATTCCTCAGCTTTATGTGCTCGATCGGCTAACACCACAAACTCTCTTATTTCGAGAATTCTAATCAATAATTTGATATCTTCATTTAAACCCTATTCAAAATGTTTACACATTTCAACCTCGGTTAGAACCCATTCTTTGGCGTACTTGCTTAACCAAACAAATTCTCGTTCATATTCAGACACGGTAATATTCCCTTGTTTGAGCTCTAGAAATTCTTTCTTTTTCTGATCCATGAATCTCTGACTAACATATTTCTTTCTGAATTCAATCAGGAAGAATTCCCATGTAACGTTCTCTCTCGGTACAACTAAAGTTATGGTATTTCATGAATGATAAGTTGTATCCTTCAGTAAAGATACTGCACATTGCAAACATTCGGCAGGCGTACAGGATAATTTGTCAAAAACTCGGATAGTATTTTTTAGCTAAAACTCAGCCCTTTTCGGATCATCATCTACGGTAGCTCTAAATTCTTTTGCCCCATGCTTATGGATTTTATCTATCAGAGGCTTGCCTATTCTAACGAGTTCAGCACCCTATGGTACCTCAGGAATCGATTGAGGAGCAAGTGGGGGAGGTCGTTGTACAGCAGGGTTTGTTCTCAAATACTGGGTAAACCATTCATTCATCATTTGAAAGAAGGCTTGTTTTGCCTCCTCACTTTGGCCCTCAGACGTGGGCCTTTCATTACCAGACGCAAACGCAACTCTTTAAACTGAAGCTGAAGCATTGCTCTCAACTTCCTCGAATTTAGCTCTAGCTCTGTTGGATGACATTACTATATGAAAAACACATCTAAAATGATCAGGAGTCATCACACAATCCCAATTTATATAATGGCATGTATAGCTAAACTAGTGTTAGCTACATCAAGCCCGAGAATCGGTTAAACTGTAGCTCTGAAACAACTAAATATAACAGCCCTAACCCGTATCCATTGTCAAAATAGGGTTTCAGAGCATTACTAAAACTTTCAGAATATTTTAAATAAGACAATTCAAAACGTCCCTTAATTAGACCCTCGAGGCCTAATACGAGCATTAGAGTCGAGTCGGGACTTAATCGAAAACACTAAGAATTTTTTGCTACATTTTTAAAATTTTCCAAAGTGCAGGGCTCACATGCCCGTGTGACCCTAGGACATGCCCGTGCTAGAGGCCATGTTCGATCCCGTGTAACTCTCTGACTTGTGCACACAGCCATTCCACACGTCAGTGTGCTAGGCCGTGTGGTTAATTAATTCATTTCAAAATTAGGTACAAGTTTCACACGAACAAGACACACGTCTGTGTTCTAGGCCGTGTAGCACACATGGCTGAGACACACGCCCGTGTGCTCAAGTCTTAGCATTCTGTTTCCCAAAATTTAGGTGCAAGGGACACACGGCCTATGCTACCTATGCTACCAGGCCGTGTGTCACACACGGTCTAGAAACACGCCCAAATGTTTGCCCATGTAGAAAAAATAAAGTCATTTCTAGTTTAATTTCTCACCCAAAATTTCACCGAAGACCTGCACTTGAAACACACATCCAATACCAACCATTCCAAGCATTCCAATTAAACAATTCCATCATTCATCATGGCATACCATTACATGCATATGTGTTTATAAACTTACCTTGGATAAACTTAGGCATTAACAACATTTGATCACATATACTTAACAAATCACATATGATTATATCATAACAATCTACTTAATAATACCAAAATAATCATTACTACCCATTCCAATGGCTAGATTACAGGCATCATTAACATGTCACTAATGGCCAAGTTGTCCTATACATGCCATTATACCAAAGTAATTTCACTATGTATACCCAAAATAAGCTAGTCGATAGTGTGAAAATGCTCCAATGATCTTCCAACCTTCGTGAGCTTTCGAGCACTATAAAACAGGGACAATAAGATGGAGTAAGCATTACATGCTTAGTAAGTTCGTATAATGGAAACTAAACTTACCAATTTTGATTAATAAATCTAAGCATACACATTATGCTTACCAGCTATTAGCAATCTTACCTAAACACATGCATTCCATCAAACATGTTAGTCACCAAAAATCCTTATAAAAATCAAGTAAACATAGATGAGCTCATCATGCAATATTGTTTTAAGACATTCTCATTTCATCTCATAATTCTCATGCCATGTCAAGAGTTTTATTTCCATTGAATCATTGATATTTCGATGGATGCTCAAGTAGTACACTCGAGGTGTACGATTCAATAATCCGTCAATTTCTCATTCAAGGGTACCCATTAGGGCTCTTAATCAAGGAACACACTCTCGAGTCATATATCATATAACAGGATCACCAGTCCAAGCTAAATCTTTTATATAATGTATGCTCAAGAGTTCAATTAGGATTAATAGTCCAGGCTAAACCCTAATCATAACGAATACTCGAGAGGTATTATATCTAGATTACTCGTCCGGGCTAAATTCTTTCTATAACAAGGTCAATAGGATTACTTGTTCGAGCTAAATCCTGTTCACAACAAATGCAAGACCTTATTCGTTTTGGGAAAGCCTATATATTCATCGGAATTCAATATTCAATCGGGATTCAACCCTTTTTCACCATATCAAACATGTATTAAATTTCTCATTATAGCATTCAAGTAAATGTACATCAATATAAGTCACATTCCATCCAATACAACATTCAATTAAACATATTTACATGCCCGATTAAGTTACACGAATTTACCTCGACACTTGTTCGCGTATAAAATCTACTAAGATGAAATATTTTCTTTTCCTCAGTCTAACCTCAAATTTATGTTGTATGGATCTATATAAATAGCTTTAATCATCAATTTCAAATATTTCATATTTATTTGGACACAATTTACATCCTAGGAAAATTTACCATTTTGCCCCTAACTTTTCCATAAATTCTAATTTTGTCCCTAGGCTCGAAAAGTTAAACCTATGCAATTTACCCCCTATTCCAAGCCTCACCAAAATTCCATTACAAAATTTATAGCACATGTATTTATAAAAATTTAGAATTTTTCTTCAGTTTCACAATTTACATTTTAATCCTTAAATCATGTTTTCATCAAAAATCACTTTGTAAAAGTTGTTTATGTATCAACAACTTTTCATTTTCTGCCATAAATTTCTAATTTTCAGCATGTACATCCATGACCCATTTTTCATTCTTTGATAACTTTTCAAATTAATCCCTCAAATAGATAGTTTAAGCTATCCTGGTTTTAAAAAATATCAAAATTACTAAAAGCGGGATAAGAGAACTTGCCCAATTAGGCCATGAAAGTTTCTTCTCTCTCTCCTAGGGTTTCCATATAATTTTGGGGTTGAAGATGAAAAAATAAGATGATATTTCCTTTTATCATCTTTTAACTAATTAATTATTTCAATTTAGTCCTTACTCTTTTCTAATTTTTCCATGGATGAGAAACCAAAAATCTACATACTTTTCTTTAATGTTCTAATTATCATATAAGAACCTCTAGATTTGAATTCCATAGCTATTTAATCCTTATAGCTACTAGAATTCAACTTTTGCATTTTATGCAATTTAGTCCTTCTTGTAATTAAACACTTAATTGATTAAATTTCCGTATCAAAATTTTCACACGACATGTCTATCATAATACGGACCATATAATAAAAAAATAAAATTTGTTTTCAGATCTGATTTGTGGTCCTGAAACCACTGTTCTGATTTCACTGAAAAACGGGTTGTTACAACCAGCACCTAAAACATGAAATCCCTAATGACAAGTCATTTGTATCCTAAGAATTCTTAAGGTTCAACCAGGACTTATTATCCGTCAATTCATCATAGCATTGATACATTTTATATTGATTGATTTGCATTAAAACAACATAATAAGCTTCAATTTAAACAACATTACAACGATTACAGTTCATACGAACTTATCACGATAATTAGGGGCATAGTAGTTTAGTCCAGCTAATCCAAAGCTTTTGATTTTCCTTGATCTGAGCCCGTATGTGGTTTATTTTTATCTAAATAAATATTTCATTCAATTAAGTGCTTATATAATTCAATTTAATCCATAATTCATATTTATGCAAGATTACAAATTTGACCCTAACATTTTAGCTTTTCATAATTTGATCCTTAATCTCATAACTTAGAATCTAACCATTTCAACTTAACTCATGTTACAAGGGACCTCAGAGCAACACATATTTATCAATAATTTACACAAAAACCCATAGATCTTCACTTTTAATAGTTTAATCCTTAATTCCAAAATTCATTAAAAATCACTTAACAAAACATGTTTATTTAACAACAAAGGTCAATAATCCAACAAATAACATCAAAACCTATTCAAAAAAAAACATGGAAAGTCCCTCAACCTTTAATGATTTTGCAAATTAATCCTCAGGCTAGTTACGTTAAGCTAAAACAAATTCAAAAACATAAAAATTATTAAAAACAGGACTCAAAATCACTTACATGCAAGAAACAAGCTTGGCCGAACCTTTAAAGTTTAAAAATGTCTATCTCCTCTCTTAATTTTGGTGGTGAAGAAGATTAGAGAAGATAAAGCCAAATTGACTTTATTTAATTTAGGTTTTAAATATTTAATTACCATTTTAACCTTTAAAATCTATCAAAATTACAATAAAATCTTGCCATGAACATTCACTATCTCATTAAATGGTCTATTTACCATACTTAAATGGTCTATTTACCATACTTAGTTTAATATTTCATAGCCATTAGACCCTTTTATCAAAAAGAACTCAACTTTTATACTTTTTACGATTTAGTTCTTTTCACTTAATTAGCTAAGTAAACTTCAAAATTTATTAACGAAACTTTAATACGACCTTAATATAATCCCATAAACCTATTATAAATAATAAAATCATAATTCACTAGTCAAAATTGTGATCCCAACTACTGTTTTTGACATCACTAAAAATTAGCTGTTACATTAACACAACCGAATGACATAGATCAAGTATAGATGTGTAGCATGAAAATTACATGCAATATGATCAAAACATGTCTATTTCCAATTGGTCCTATTTAAACTTAAGCGAAGTCAATATCAAAATAAAAACACAGTCAATAAACTAAATACATTACTTCTGATAAGATAATAACAAAATACATAAATGTATGAAAATAAATATAAAGTAAATAAAATATAAAATCCCACTAAATCATGATATCCTTAAACAATGTAGCACCCATGTGAGCAATGTGCTCATGAATGACCTTGGATGGTAAACCTTTTATGAGTGAATATGTTATCATGAAGTTTGTCCCAATGTGATGTTTGGATATTTGGTCATTTTGCACTCTTTCTTTCACAAAGAGGAACATTATGTCAATATGCTTAGACTTAGATGAACTCCTGTTGTTATTAGATACAACACTGCCTGTAACAGCCCGATTTTAGGCCTAATCAGAACAGTGGTTTTGGAACCACTAACCCGAGGTCGAAGAAATTATTTTAATATTATTTTATGTGTTATAGCATGTTTATATGAGTACATGAAAATTTTAATGAATTAATTTTAGCGATTATGAGCTTAATTGCCAAAAATGACTAAATCGCATAAAGGGCAAAAGTTTTGTTTTTCTAGCAAACGGTGATAAATAACTAGAGAATCATAATTAAGGGTCTTTAAAGGACAGATAGGTCCATTTTAATAAAGGTGGCTGTCCATACAGACAAATAGGAGTAGAAAAGTCAAAATTAGGTGAAGTTAGTAGCTTAATTTTCTTAATTTTGACTAGAAATAAAACAAAAAGAAAGGGGTTGTCATCTTTTTCATCCCTTGCCCATACCACCGACAATATCAGCCATTTTAGGGGTTTTGGAAGCTTGAAATTTTAGAAACTCTTTACCTTTGCAAGTAAGTGATTTTGATGGTCTTTCTTGATGATTTTGGTACTTAGCTAATGAGGGGACTATCTTGCAAAATGGTTGAAGGTCTAGGGTTTTCCCAGGAGATTATTCATGTTTTTTTCTAAAATTTCATGGAAGAAAATGAAACTTGGTTGTAAAACAAACAACTTTTGTGAAGTAGTTTTCATGAAAACCCTAACTAAGGACCATTTTGCATAAGTTATAAATCATGTGGTAAATGTGTGAAATGATGGAAATTGTGGGCTGCTTCTAGTATAAAAAATAATTTTGCTAGGCTTGGTTAGTGAGAAAATTTGATAAAAATCGATTTATGAGCCCAAAGGTAAAATAGTAATTTTGTGAAAGTCTAGAGGCAAAATAGTCATTTTGCAAAAATATGATTTATGAAATGCATAAATTAGTATGATGATTAAATTAGTGAATTTTATCATTTTAGATCAAGAAATATGAAATCCAGACCTAGACCGAGAAAAGGCCAAGCCAGTAAACTAAATCCAATTAGTCATCCACTTTTTGTATATCGAGGTAAGTTGTACGTAAGTAAGGCAACTTCATCATTTTTATATATTGAATGATAAATTTTGTGTAATATGGTTGAAATTTCTTATGAATAATCTATGATGAAAGTCAATGTAGTAGAGTCCCAATTGAACCTAGGAATAGATTGGATATCCATGCTATGACATTTGGGTGATATGTGTGCCAGCATAAGACCATGTTTAGGACATGGCGTCGGCCACGATATGAGAGCCAATGTAAGACCTTGTTTGGAACATGGCATCGGCGATGTTGTAAGAGCCAATGTAAGACCATGTCCGGGACATGGCATCGGCATTGATATGTGCGCTAGTGTAAGACCATGTCTGAGACATGGCATCAACCACAACATGAGAGCCAGTGTAAGACCATGTCTGGGCCATGGCATCGACATTGAGACGAGAGCTAGTGTAAGACCATGTGTGGGACATGGCATCAACCTCGACATGTGAGCTAGTGTAAGGCCATGTTTGGAACATGGCATCGACAATTCACCCTTTTGTGTAAAGCTTGTCAGATATCCTTTAGTATTCCAAATGGTTTCATGGGTTATTTTAAAAGCTTATGACAATGATATGGAATGATATAATCATGTTGTGAGTGGTACAAGTTCTTATTCGAAACTCATAAGATATGAGTCTAGTTATGTTGCCTTGATGGTAAGAATAACATGAGTAAGTTCTAGCTATGAAAATGATCTTGGGACGATATTGAAATCTTTGGTTTATACTTGTGATATATATATAAGCATGTACTGATATTTACCATATTCATTCCAGAATGATGTGTTGATTTACAATATATATGGTTGATGTTGTTACTTATTTATATGCAACTTACTAAGCTTTATGCTTACTCCCTCTTCTTTCCATTTTCTTATAGTGCCACCAAGTTAGTATCGGGGATCCAGGGACGTCGGAGACATCGATCACACTATCATCTGAAGCTTTTGGTATAGCTAGTTTAAATGTTTTGATTGTGGCATGTATAGGGACTTGAATCTTTTGTTTAGTGTCTTGTTAGTTTAGCCGCAAGTGTTGGCTCATATGATGGATGTGATAGTCATTTTGTATAGACCATTAATGTTGGCTAATATTGATTGTTATTAAATGCATTTGATGCAAGTTTCTCATGGTTGTGGTTGATTTGATTATATATGTTATACATGGATTGGTTTTAGTTGATATTGTGTAGGTTGGTACAAGTGAGGGTGGCAAAAAGGCTTGGTAAATAGCCTTATTTTTATCCACACGGGCAGACACATGGACGTGTGTCTAGGCCGTGTGTGACACACGGTCTGCCCCATGGGTGTGTAGTCTGGCCGTGTGTCCCCTGCACCTCAAGTTTTACAAGTCAGTATGCATGGTAGTAAACACACAGGAAGAGACACGGCCGTGTGTCTCAGCAGTGTGGAGGACACAGCCTAACACATAGGTGTGTGCCTTGGCTTTGTGCCCTTAATTGGTTGATGAAGTTAGAAATAGAATGTCAAGGTTTTTGTACACGGGCTGAGACACGTGCGTGTCATGGCTGTGTGAGGGACACGAGCCATGGGCACAAGCATGTGCCAGGCCGTGTGAAAACCCCTGTAGGTTCGAATCGAAAAATAAATTCACACGGGCTAGGGACATGGGCGTGTCTCAAAATGTTCAGTCCGTGTGAGCCACACGGGCCTTCAATATGGCCATGTTAAGAAGTCACACGGGCGTGTGCCCCTATCTGCTTGAAATTTTACAAAGTTTTCTATAGTACACAGATTATTCCGGAATCAATTCCAAAGTGTGCTCGAGGCCTCGTAGGCCCATAGTAGGGACATTAAGGTATTAAAAAATTTTTAAATTGGAGTGAAATTTCATAACTAGGAAATGTATGTTTTTTTGTGTTTAAGTTCAATAACACCTCGTATCCTGTTCTGGCGTCGAACTCGGGTGAGGGGTGTTACACTTCTAACTTATTGTCATAAAATAATTTGAGTGGTCTTTCTACATTCTCCAAAATGTGTAGCCTAGTGACAAAGTTCTGCAATGACATTCCATTGTTTGATGCCTCGTAACATGCTACAAACTCTGTTGGCATAGTGGACGAAGCTACAAGTATCTGTTTAACACTTTTCCAGGATATAGCTCCTCCGACTAACATATAAATATAGCCTAATCTAGATTTCCTGTTATCTTGGCACCTAGTGAAATCAGAATCAGAATACCCTATGGCCTCCAAAAGATTTGATCTTTTATAAGTAAGCATGTAATCTTTTATTCTCTGAAGATATCTCATAACCCTTTTGGCTGCTACCTAATGGTCTATACCAGGGTTGCTTAAATATCTGCCTAACATCCCAACAATGTATGCAGTATCCGGATGTGTACATACTTGAGCATACATTAGGATCTCAATAGCTGATGCATAGGGAATCTTTTGCATTTTTTGAATTTCAAGGTTACTTTTAGGGCATTAAGTAAGACTAAATTTGTCTTATTTAGCGACAGGGGTGTCACCTGGTCTACAAGTTTGCATATCAAACCTTTTGAGTACTTTATTAATATAGCTCTTTTGTGAAAATCCAAGAATACCCTAAGATCGGTCTCGATGTATCTGAATTTCTAAAACAAAAGAGGCGTCCCTAGGATCTTTCATCTCAAAATGCTTAGATAAAAACCTCTTAGTTTCGTGCAATAAGCCTATATCATTAGTGACGAGCAAAATGTCGTCGACATATAGAACCAGAAATATGTATTTACTCCTATTGAATTTATGATACACACAATCCTCAACAATATTTATCTCAAAACTAAACGAAACAATTACTTGATGAAACTTGTGGTACCATTGACAGGAAACTTGTTTGATTCCATAGATAGATTTTTTCAATTTGAAAACCATATTCTTCTAGTCTTCTGACTCAAAGTTTTCTAGTTGCACCATATAAATTGTTTTTTTAATGTCGCCATTAAGAAAGGAAGTCTTAACATCTATCTGATGTAACTCAAGATCAAAATGAACAACAAGGACCATGATTATTCTGAAAGAGTCTTTCGATGAAACTAGAGAGAAAGTCTCTATAAAATCAATGCCTTCTTTTTTAGTATATATTTTAGCTACAAGACACGCTTCATACCTCTCCACATTACCATTTGCATCCCTCTTGGTTTTAAATATCCATTTACAACCAATTGGTTTTGCACCTTCAGGTAATGGGACAAGTTCTCAAACTTTATTGGCTTGCATAGACTTATACTCATCTTTCATGGCATAAATCCACTTTTAAGAATTAGAACTTTTCATGGCTTGATGAAATTTGATTGGATCATCTTCCATCATTCTATTATCATCCTCATGTTCTTGAAGAAATATAAAATAATTATTTGGAATAGCATTTCTCCTTTCTCTTGTGGACCTCCTTAATGGCACTTGTTATTGAGGTTCTTGTGTTTATTCTTCTGGAACAATTACCTCATCTTGAATGGAGAGTTGTTCAACATTGTCTTGTTGAGGTTCTGGATTCACTTCTTGATCAATGATAGGTATGAGAACCTGAGTATCATCAAAAGTAATAGTAGGAACTGAGTTTGAATACAATTCCTTCTCAAAAGCAATGTCTCTAACCTTATTTCTCCCCCAAACTCAACATCCTAAAAAATTGTTGTAGTTCCTGTCTAAAAAATATTCCTTATTATGGGATCATAAAACTTATAGCCCATAGATCACTTAGAATAACCAATAAAATAACTACTCACTGTTCTGGACATCCCCAAATGTGAAAGTATTTTAGACTAGGCTTTTGACCTGTCTAAAGCTCATAACGTGTTTTTTACAACTGCTTTATTGGGTACACTATTTAGAATGTAAGCTATTGTCTTTAATGCTTCTTCCCAGAGGGACTCAGGTAAGGTAGAATGAGCAATCATGCTCCTTACCATATCCTTAAGAGTCCTATTTCATCTTTCAACTACACCACTCATACTAGGTGATCCTCACATGGTGTACTATGGGACAATACTGCATTCCTCTAAGAATTTCGCAAATGGTCTTAGACATTATTTAGCCAAGCCATCATATCTATCGTAGTACTCACCACCACGATCAGACCTGCCATTTTTAATCCTTTGATTTTCAACTTCAACTTTATAAACTTTGAACATGTCCAGAGATTGAAATTTCTCATGAATGAGATATAGATACCCATAACCTGAGTAATCGTCTATGAATGTTATGAAATATTGTTGACCATTCTAGGATGTCATAGAGAATGACCCACAAATAGTTGTATGAATTAATTCTAAGACATCTGAAGATATGTTAGCACCCAATCTCTTGGTTTTGGTCTATTTCCCCTTAATGCAATCGGCACAGACATCAAAGTCTGTGAAGTTAAGGGACTCTAAGATACAATTAGACATAAGGCATTCAACTTTAACTTTTGAGATATGACCTAAGCGCTTATTCTATAATGATGTTGAATTTTCCTTATTTAATTTACATTTAATACCATTCCACATGCAAGGTTTTATTATAGGATGCAACTGTTTCTAGCAAATAAAGATTGTTATAAGTATTTAAATAATCAGTTCCAACAATATTAATATTTTAAGACAAACTAAATTGATTATTTCCGAATGAACAATAATATCCAAATTTGTCCAACAAAGAAAAAAAAACTAAATTCCGTCTAAATGACTGTACAGTAAAAGTGTCTTTGAAATCCAAATAAAAACCAGTTCCTCATAACAACCTAAAATGCCCAATCACTTCTACTTCTACTGATTTTTCATCACCCATGAAGATGTGTCTTTCACCATCACTTGGCTTTCGGTAACTCTAGCAACCCTGCATAGAAACACTTATGTGAGTAGTAGCACCAGAATCTATCCACCAAGTGTTTCTAGGTACTGAAGCTAAATTAACCTCAGAATAGACCAAATTAAGAATTATACCTTTCTTTGCATGCCTGGCATGATATTTGATACAATTTTTTTTCACGTGTCTAGACTTGTTACAAAAGAAACAACTCTCTATAGCTTGCTGTTGTTTCCGTTGAGCTGGACCCTTAGTAGTTTCATTCTAATATTTTCTTTTCTTGCCTTTGTCTTTAGAGGTATTGGCGAAATGAGCACTTTTAGACTTATCACGCTTCAACCTTGCTTCCTTTTACACACAATGAAAAATGAGCTCATTTAGAGTCCATTTCTCCTTTTGACAGTTATAACTAATTTTAAATTAACTAAACTGTGCAGGAAACGATACCAAAACCATAAGAAAAAATAATTCCTCAGAGAGCTTGATCTTAAGTGCCTTAAGTTTTAAAGCAATATGGAACATCTCCATAATGTACTCCCTTATGTTTCCTTGACCCTTGTACTTCATAGACATCAAATAAGTTAGAAGTGATGTCATCTCAACCTTATCGTTTTTAGTAAAATATTTCTCAATTTCGTCAAGGAAACCCTTGGCTTGAGTAATCTCTTCAGGTTCTGTGCCCTAAATGCTTCTGGAATGCTATGTTTCATGATCATTAGACTCATGCGATTTGAATGATCCCACCTTTCAAAATCCCCCTTAACATTAGGGGTGCTTTTTGTAGTGAGAGTGCAGGTTGTTCTTCCCTTCGTGTAAGGTCTATGTCCATACAGCCAAGCACTATAAGTAAGTGTCTTTTTCATTCCTTAAAATTAGTCTCATTAAGCATGTGTATAGAATTTATATTAGCAGATGTTATGGTAGCAGAAGATGAACTAGTTGAATATAGAACAAATAAAAACAAGATCACATCAATATTTATAAGTAAGATAATGGCTAATCTCATCTCAATATACCAAACACAACATTAATATCAAGTCTTTGGATAGTAATATTAATAGTAAGCGATACTCTTGTTGTAGCAATCAAACATTGACAATAAATCATGTCAAACAATTAATTAATTTTTGAACTAACTTATTGCTCACATAAAATACGTTATAATTGTCACATATTTATCAGCACAGATGTCATTGACAGTCTATCAAATATTAACTTACTTTTGGGCCAATCAATAAATGCATGAATCACAAAAACATATAATCATCTTAATATTTTAAATAAACTAATCTACATAAAAGAGGTCACTTTAGCGGCATTTTGTTTCAACTAATCTATTTAAAATATTAGACATCCTTAATTAAAAGCTAAAATATAAATTTATTTATTTCAAAATATTTTTCTTAATTTCAACTTTCAATCAAATTAAAAGATAATCATATATATATTTATTTACTTTTTCAAAACAATATGCATATATTATATATGTATATATAATCAAAATGTATACATATATATGATCTAAGCCATGCGTATATACTATTAACCTTATTTTTTTAATTAAATGCCATATAGGATAATAATAATAATAAAAAAGAAGAAGAAGAACAAAACCCATGATTGACATATATATATACACACATATATTCATATAGCATAACATACATACAGAAAATTGAAACACAAATCATGAAGAAAAAAAAAACAGAATCCATGATTGATATATATACATATATTAATATAGCATAATATACATATGGCAAAAGCACCAAGCACCGACTTGACCTTCATGCAATTATCAAATTGTAATACAGATCATGCAATCACCGACTTGACTTTCATGCGATATTTATTTATTTATTTATTATAAAGCTAAAATGCAATATAGAATTGTATACAGAAATTGAATCGCAGCATTCGTAACGCAAGTGTTAAATAATATTACACAAATATTTTAAACTTTGTAATTGAATTCATCAATTCGAAAATTATTTAAATTAAAAATTAAAATAGAATCCTAAAATATTAATATGAATTCAAGATAATCAACATCTAAAAAAATATTTTAATATAAATTTTCAAAGATCAACATATATATTCAAAATATAAAATTCATGAAATTTCATGAATTAATCATTCAAAAGAAGAACATTAATCAACTCCCAATTATTCAATATGACGTTAAAATCGTTAAAATCTTGATACAAAGCTTAATAAATCATAAACCAGGATTTGTCATGTCAAATCATCAAGAATAAATCAAGAACAAAATTAAATGCGGAAGCATACTTAAATCTATAAATTCCTTGAAGTTTTTTCGGATCTTGGGGATTTGATCTTCCAAATTAGCACACAAGAAATTCAAAAAATATTTGCTCTCTCTTTTCTAAGGATGAGATATTAGAAAAGTTATCTTATTTGTAAATTGGGGACCACAACGCTAATATATATAACTTTTACACATTAGCCCTAAGTCCTAATTAGTCCATCATTAATTAGAAATTAATTACTAGTGTATCTACACATATTTGAGCCATACTTTATTTAATAATTAAAGTCCAATAAATCTTAACTAAATTAGATCACTTTTAATTTGAGCTAACCTATCATGATAATAAATAATAACATATAATTACCTTTATCATATAGGTAATGTCCATTTTTTCCAACACAAAACCACTAATATCAACCAAAGTTATGTAACAGCAATTGCTAAGTTGCTAACTACTACACAAAATGAAGGAAATGAAGGTTGCTAAGTTGCTAACTACTACACAAAATGAAGGAAATGAAGGTAAGGATATTTTCAGATTTGAAAGACTTATGGGTCAATTTATGATGAGCCAAATTTGGGTGAAAGATGGAAACACTTTTGTAGGAAAAATATTTGTTGGCCTAGAAACCAAAGTTGCCAAAAATTCGAGATTCATGCATCAAGTTGAAATTGAAGTTGATGTTGATTTACCTGTCCAAAATTTATGAATCATCTATGGTTGGACATGTTTGCAAGTCTAGTTTCCAAGGCATCAAACGGTGCCTTTTAGAGTTTTCTACAAAGAGTTATGGGTATTTTAATGCAAGTTATTCATGGGATGAGTCTATACAAGTTTATAAACCCCCTCTCTAATTCGATGCCTAGTGCATGTAGCAATTATGTGATCCATGGAGAAGACAAAGCTGCCCAAGTTCAAGAGGTACTTTGGGCCAATTACTTATGATAAGGCCTAACAAATGTAAGCTAAAATTGCATTATACTTGGAAGAATTTTCAGCCCAATTAGAGAAGCCCAAACAAGATGAATGGGACTATTGAAGACAAGGCCGAGGTCATTTCATTTGTAGTTTGCAAGAGGAGAGAAGGTTTCTAAGTGACCATTGAATTTATTTATGCTTCATTTAAATATAGTAGAATGAATCAATTAGAAAGTTAGTACATGAATATATGAAAGAATGTACATTAAATGCATGTATCTAGTTAATTAAGTATGAATTTCGTAATTATAAATGCATGTAGGATTAGATACATATGTCGAAACCATTTTTCTGAAAAATAGAAATTGACTTTTCAAAACAAAAGTTTGGAATTGTCACCGATCTTTTTGGATGAGGTGTGATCGGGTCACCTCAAAACGTGGTCGTTTTTCAATAAATAGATTGATTTATCAAAATCACGATTTTGATTTGCAAAAATTGAAAAAACGGGCTCGAGAGCCAATTACGTACGAGGAAGGGTTATCACCCTCGTCACACCTAAATTTGGTACCTAATTGATTATTCAGTATCTTAATGTCGAAAATTTAAAATTTGACAAGAGTTTAAAATACGATCCCTCTTAGTGTTAATGCTTTTTTTAAAGTATTTGGATGAATTAAAACGTATGTTAAGGACCGTTTCATCTTAAGGTAAAATATTATATCTAGTATGTTAGGACACAACACCTCGATCCTCGAGTATGAGCTGTTAGTCTAATTTCATTTTGCACTTTTTTCACATTTTCGTTTTCTTTTTTTTTTTCATTTCAATTAATAGAATACTTCAAAACCATAAATTTTAACAACTCTGTGGTCCGCGGCAACATCCTTCCCAGCAGCTTATGAAAAATTAGGCTAACAGCTACACTTCCCAATAGTTTATGGAAATTTTGTCTTTTTTTTCTAAGGAAGATAAATCTTCTCTCTTCGTTAATCAGATTTGCCAATTTTAAATGAATAACACATTTTTCATTTAATAACATGTTCTAATTCGATTTTTACCTTACAATAACAATCGTTAATTTAAGTTATATCTCACTGAATGACTGAAAAAATTCTTATTTTAATCAACACCCAAAACAAGAGGTATAATAAACTGTTAGCCCCCAATTTCGAACAGGAAAAATGCAATTAAAAATATTGACTTCCCAATTGTGCATTTATTATGAGAGCGACTTAACACTTCACAAGCATTTAAAACCGAAATGACGGAACCACCCTCATACGTATAACTGACAGCCGGTAGACCTACGGTGCGGTTCAGTGCACGGCAGTACAGGACACCGCATGACCAATTGATCAGCAATCATGTACCACCGGATACCAGTACACTTTCTGGTTTTGTGACCCTAAGGGTGTTTAGTCGGTTAATCGATTTAAAATAACATTAATTAAATTAATTAATTTTTTAAAATTTTTAACCTTTAATTAAATTAAAATTTTTTAAAAAAATTAACCGAATTGAAATTTTTTAATTAATTCGGTCGGTTAACCGAAAATTATATATTTTTTTATATTTTTAGTTAAAAAAAGTATAAAATTAACCGAATTAACCGAATTAGTCGAATTGACTAAATTACTCGAATTACCCAAATTAACTGAATTAAACGAATTATTTGAATAAAATTATATGTTTTTTATTTTTATTTATTAAATTATTTGCAATTTTTATGATTGGGTTGGGTACTTGGGTTAATATATATTAGATTGGGTATTTGGATTTATGTTGGATTGGGTTTGAGTGAATAGTGGACTATTTATATATTAGATTGGGTATTTGGATTTATGTATTATAATTTTATTTATATATTATAATTTTATTTATTATTTTTTCGGTTAAACCGAAAAAATTCGGTTAACCGACCGATTTCAAACTGAATTAACCGTTAACCGAAAATTCAAAAAATTATTAACTGATCCCCGGCCGAATTAATTCGATTAACCGTATTTGATCGGTTAACCGAATTTTTTCGATTTTACCCAAATTTTACACACCCCTACTCAGTTCATCTGATGTTTTGTGGTCTCATTTGATTGCTACTTAATATTTGTGGATTTGGTACTTATTTTATTATTTTTTAGTTTATTTGTCTCTTTAGTTTTATAAAAAAAATTATTTTATTTTTTCATTTAATGTTTTCTCTTTTTTCAATTTTTCAATTTATAATTTATATAAAATCATCTCAAAGCAAATGAAGAAATCAATATTTTTTAATTTGATTGATGTGACATACACGTGAATTGTTATGTAAATAATACATTAACATTTAATTAAATTTTAAAAATAAAAAATTATTAAAATTATTTAAAAAGTATAAAAATATTTTTAATATTTTTAAATTTTTAAAAAATTAATTAAATGCTGACATATCATCCATATATATGTCAAGTTAGAAAAATTAACAAGCATTAATTTTTCCATCTATTTTGAGGTGAGTTGACAAAAAATATAAAATTAATAGCAAAAAAAGACAAAAAAAAATTAAATCAACTATTGAAATGAATATTTTTTATAAAGTTGGATTACCTTGCTATTTCATTCCTCCAAATTATCCACTGACCAACATTCCAAGTGCCGATTTATCCTTACTTGGCAGAATTAGTTAATATTAAATTTATTAAATTATTTGTTTGTTTTATTTTTTTAATTCTATTGATTATGATGATTTGTGTGTTTTTAAGTATTCCAATAATAATTAGATTTGAAATTTAGATTGATACAATTTGCATATTTATAATCTGAATTTGTTTATTTTAGCAAAAACATATTCATTCACTTCACAAGCCATTTGACTTAGTAGATTTTGTGATGTTTAAATTTGATTATTATATAAATAATTACTATCATCCATCCCGCTATCAATTTTCTGAGCTTATCCATAATCATCCACAAGAGTAGAGAGACATGAAGATGGCGGTCATAAGTTCATAGGAGAAGGGGAGGCCCGTGACCCTGATTGATGTTGTAACGTTTGATAGGGAATTCGTAAACCCTAAAATGACAAACCCAATCATTCATATGTGAAACCCGGGACTGAGTTTGTTGTTTGGATCTCACGGGAATGGAGCCGCCCACACGCCTCCCCTATTTGACGGACAATCACGTGCCTCACTCTCCTTTGTATATCCATTCATGTTCGGATGAAAACCAACCAAACTGTTTAAATAATTTCTTCTGAAATAGTAATTTTGGTTACGGATTATTCCATGTTTTTTTCTCATCCATGCATTAAACTTTTGCTTAACGTCTTCGCTCTTAATTTGGTTGGTCCTTATATTTTTACACACATGCCATCTTCCTTTTCTCAACTGCCACTTATTGTTTCACTATAAATCCTATTATCAATCAATTATTGGTTTATTTCATGTTGCTTCATTATTTTGTTTAATTTATATAACAAATGGCTTTTTAAATTGAGTGTAATATAATAATATCATTGTTTTTTTCATACAAAATTTATTTAGAAAGAAAAAACGTATTTAAACACGCTTGAATCCACGTATTCTTAATTGTTATAATAATTATAAGTAGATCAGCATGTTTTGCTATATTTCAATTCAATTATTGGAATATGTATGCGTATTTAGTTATTTGTAGAATACTAGAAAGAGAAGTTTTTTTTTTGGTGATTTTTCAATGGTTATAAGGGTATTTGTATAAAGGTCATATATTTGTACAAGGAAAGAAATAAACAATACTAAAGAATTAATTAATCCCTACAAATATGAAATCACTACTGATTTGCTCTTATAATATATGAAATATAGATATACACAACTAACACTCCCCCTTAAGCCGAATATAGATATTATCATACCTAGCTTGTTATATGAATATCCGACTCAATTTCCATTAAATGCTTTTATGAACAAATCATCAAGTTATTCTCTTATCTTTACAAATCCAATTCATAATTGTTGGTGTGTGGGGATAAAAATAAATTTATGAGAAATTAACAAAGTCTTCAAAGTATGTATTAATGTTACTTTCTTTAATGTTCTATTCATCCCCACCTATACTATGGTGTGCAAAGGAGTTACTAGCAAATGAACCTTGAGGATATAATGAGCCCAACGATTGTCTAAGTTTTGCATTGATGAAAACAATTCACTGAGCACTGAGCGGAGCATAACAATGATATCAAGTTCTATAAAGAATTATTAAATTCGGAGTGTCAAACAAATTAAGTTTGACTCCTATTTATAGGAGTTCTCATGTCTCTTCATAAGAACACAACTATTTAAATAGATAGTCATATCCTTTAACAATAAACATAATTTTTCAATAGATGTATCCTTGAATAATCATGATTCCTTGTTAATATATGTGCAAGTTTACACAGTCGTAGCGAAGTAGTAAAATACTGAGTATAAGAGTATCATCCTTGCAAGGACTGTATAAGCAATATTTTTGTGAAATATTAAGATTTAAGCAACTTAGTGATGACAAAATAATTTTTAGAGTATGAGTAAACTATTATCTAAACTAGCACTAAACTAAGATGAAATGTAAACATAAAGTAAGAGTAATAATTTAAAGAATTAATCAAGATGACATATATGTGTTAGATTAATTTTATTCATCAACTTAATATTATTAAAACTATGCTAATGATGTTACAGATAATTCCATGGCAACTTAATTTTATATTAACTTGGAATCTATAGTCATAAGCTTCTGTCAAAGTCTTATGATTATCGATTAGTTAACATGTATATATCTATGTTATAATTAACTAAAGATTATAATATAATGAGTATCATTCCTTAGAATTTAAATGAGGTCATAGGGATATTTCTATATGTAACAATTTAATCACAATAAACCTAAAGTTATGCAAGGCAATAATATTCATCAATATTATCACTCTTTTAATCTAATTTTCCATAAAAAGATTAAACATTTACCATTCAGATAGTGTGTCAATTTATTATAATTTCAATCCGATTAAATGACCCTTACAATTGTAATGCAAAAATAAAATAAGCATGATTTTATTTGAATGAATAATTAATTGGGACCTATAACATTAAAAACACAATTTTAATAAATTAAGTGGGAAGAATACAATCAATCTAACACAAATACAAATTAATTCATTCTAATTAAAGTAAAAGCATAAAAACAATTGGAAATCATGTTTGTAAATTCAAAACAAATTAAAAAGAAACAAAGAGAAGGTTTCTAGAAGACAAATATGGTGTTTCTCTGAGTCTACAAGCATAAGTCCCTTTGTCTTACTTTTCTTTGCTGACATAAGGCTTTCACAATGTTGATTTGTTGTTGCTCCTAAGGATTTTCAAATGCTCTCAATCTCTTGTGGCTTTTCTCTTCAAGTAAGAAGAGAAAATCAGGCGAAATGGAGAGAAAATGGATGATGAATGAAAGATTCTTGGATGGTGAGTGAGTGATGAAATGAAAGGAGAGTGAGGACCTATTTATACATGTGAGGGACAGCTAAAAACAACATTTGTCTCCCTTGGTTTTTTCTCCACATGCGGCCGACTCTTGATTATAGGAGAAGGGTTGATGGCTTTGCTAAATTTAGCAAATTAGGTGTTTAATGCGTAGGAGGGAGTTTGGACGGTTTTGAATGGGTTATGGATGGTTTTGTGGAATGATGGAAATGTGCAAGTGTACACAATTGTAAACAAGTAATAAAGTGATAAGTATATCGAGTTATCGTCTCCATAGGGACTGTTGAACAATTCTTTGTGAAAAATTATAACTTAAACAAATTGGTGAAGGTAAAATAATATGAGTTGAAATGTGATACAATTAATTTAAATGAATTAACTATCTAATCTAGTAAGCTAAAAATTATTTAAGTAGGGAATTAAAATGACACAAAAATGAAAGTCTTGAAGAGTTTATAACAATTTCGCATATAAGTGTTAGAATAATAATCCTTCCTAGTTAGAATTATTTAATACATTTAAAAGATGTTACGGAAATGCCATGACTAAATTGACCATTTATTAACCCTTATTAAACTTAGTAAAATATCTAACTTAATTAATTATTAAACCTATCTAATATATTTCTATGTTTAATAAACTTAACATTTCATAAGTAAAACAATTTATAAGGTTATGTAAGGTAATAATAGTTCTGATATTATTATAGATTTAATCCATACATGATTTAACATTACACCATAGAAATATTGTGTTGATTAATTAAAACCTTGTTTAGATTAATTAATTAAATCATACATTCCTTTACTTAAATCATACAACAAAAACTTAATCATGATTTTATTTGTATGAATAAACAGATCAAAAATCATAGAACATTTTTTAACAAAATTAAACAAATCAAACCATGGAAATTAGATCATTTCAACCCAAATTAATTAAAGCTAGCATGATATTATTTGAAAAAAAATTCTCAATTGAAATCATTTTATGAATTGAACAAAACAAAATATTAGAAAGGGAAGAGAAAACTCTAGCCGAATCTGGACGTTCTCGAGGCAAGATATGTTTGCTCCTTCTTTCATTCTTCAGGATTGCTTCCACAACCAAGAAATTACTCCCAAAAAATTTGATTAAGGTTACTCTTAAGGCTATGCAAATTCTTTTTTCCAAGAGAGGGAATGGAAAACAAAAAGGTAAAGTTAGTGGGAAGCGAAGAAAATGCGAGTATATGATAAGAAGAGTTAATGAGTGAATGAGTGATTTGATAGGAACTTGAGAGGTCTATTTACACTAATAGATGGGAGCTAAAAATAGCAAATAGAGGCCTTGAAAATCTCCCTCAAGTGGCTGACTATGCTAATGGGAGGGGAGGTGGGGATAGTTTGCTAAAATTAGATTGTGGCTAAAAATAAAATGCATGAAAATGGGAGGGGTTGGGACATAATTGAATGAAAAGTCTAAGGTTGTTTTGCAATTATTAAAATCAGCTTAGTTAGCTAATTTGGGAAGCAATTGAGTCAACATTGGGTTGCTCTTTTCTTTGTGGATCAGTCCCCTTCAATTTAATTAATTTGGGCTCATTTCTCTTCATCAGGGCAAGAATTAATTCAACCCAATTTTATTAGATGAAATACATTTTTATGGGTCCAAGAAGGCTTATTTGGGCATCCATGGATGTTAAATAATCAACCATTCTCATGTGTTAGATGCTTCAAAAAATGCTTCAGCAATTCAATCTTCTCAAGGTGACTATCGAGTTGATTTTTCTCTGTAACATTCCGAATTAGGGCCTAGTCGGAACAGTAGTTTTGAGACCACAAATCTAAAATAGAAATAAATATTTTTTGATTATTATGAGGTCTATGATATGATTACATATTTGTGTGAAATTTTCATGAAGAAATTTTATGCCTAAAATGCCCAATTTGACTTTAGGGACTATATTGAATAAGTTGTGAAACTTGTTATGAAATAGTTTTGGATTAGTAATTAGAGGTCCTTAAATAGAAATTTTCCCAATTTTTATTTTTATGGACAAAAATGGGCATGCATGGATAAAATTTGAAAGTTTAGTGAAAAGCGCATTTTGGTCATTTGGTTAATAAAATAATAAAAAAGGGAAATATCAAGCAAAAATTTGCTCATATTTTCCATGCCATAGCCGAAATTCTCAAGCTCTCCATAGCTCGGATTTTTTTAACTTTTCAAGCTTGATTGTAAGTACTCCCTAGCCCCGTTTTTTTATGTTCTTTACATTTTTGAAATCCTTGAAGCATGATCTATCCATTTCTAGCCATATTTTGAGCTAGGGTTCATGTTCAAAAACTTACCCATGTGTGACATGTTTTTAATTTGATGTTTAATGGAAGAATATAAAGTTTGATATGTGTTTAACATTTTTGACTAAGTGATTTTTGATAGAAATGCATGGAAATGACTTGTTTGTAAAAAGAAATAAAGATAGGTAGTAAAATGTGAAATAAAGGAAAACGTGAGCTGATATGAGCATGGAATAGGTTCAGATAGGCTTAGGTAATAAAGAAAATGAACACATTTCATTTTACGAGCCTAGAGACTAATTTGTAAATATGTGAAAGTTTAGGGGCAAAATTATAATTTTTCTTAAATATTGTTTTTTGGAATGATTTGAATAATGTGATGATTAAGCGAGCTGAATTTGCTATTATAGATTAAGAAAAATGGAGTCTGGACCTAGACCGGGGAAAGAACAAGATTTTGGACTAAATCAAATTAATTGTCCATATTTTGTATCGAGGTAAGTTCATGTGTAACTAATGCAATGTTGTATCATATTTTAATTCTTAATTAATTTATGAATTTCTATGTTTAATTATTACTATAGGTGTATAAATGATACTATGGTCAATGAGAATGACATTGTGAACGAGTTCGACAAAGATGAGACTTCGAGAAAATCCCTTTTGAACCTTAGGAATAATTTAGGATACAATGTGACATGTCAATAGGAACTATGTGATTATGAGCTCATGAGATTATGTGTATATGTGACTATGTGAATCCGGGCGCTAGTCTTGTACATTCTACAGGTGGATGGGTAGCCTAATATGTGTTGCGGGTACCTGTTAGATTGTGCGAGTAGCCGATGTAGTTACGTCCTAACTATCAGCTTGTGTGAGTATGCCCGTGATTAGCTCGAAAGCAAGCAATGTGTGATTGCGATATGAGGTAGCATGTGGCTACGTGTGAACCACTATGTGCAAGTCTTCCGTGTATTTGATAGTATCCTGAGTGTTCAACATGTAAACTTGTGAGTCATTCGACAAGTAAGTCAATGATGAGGAAATGTGACAATGTGTTACAAGTTGGTACAGGTATGTACGAAAAACTTATATGAATGAGCTCGGTATGTGATGAACTTTGGTAAGATTGAAGTTGTGTAAGTTAAGCCTATGAATTTGTGATAACACATAAGTAAACTATGTTATGTCATTGGCATTTATATATATATGTATGTGATTATGTTGCTATTTATTTTCATGTGAACTTACTAAGCTTTAAGCTTACTCCCCTCTCTTTTCCATTTTCTTAAAGTACGTCCAAGCTAGTTCGGGAATCGAAGGATGTCAGAATCTCGATCACACTATCAACTGGACATTTGGGTATAGTTAGTCTCAACATTTTAAGTATGGCATGTATAAGGACTTGGTCTTTTTGTTATATGTCATATTGGTCTAGCCAAATGTATTGGCTTATAGTAATATTTGATTCATTTTGTATATGACCATGTGATATGGTTCATATTGATTATTTGGGTTGTAACCCTAATCATTTATGCATGCATGCAATGTCTTATGCTTGATTTGATTGCTTGAGGATGAGATGTGTGATGAATGGCATATGTGCTAATTGAATAAATCATGGCCAATAAGTATGACCAAAGCTATGGTATAATTGAGTAAATTGAAAGTAGGTTGATCATGATGAATGAATATGAAATTGGTGTGGAATGCCATATGAAAGCATGATGAATTGGTTAGGTGATATGTTGACATTAAAAAGGCATGGATTAATTATGTTTAAGAGTATTTGAGTGACAAAATATACCATGTTGCATGCCATTAAAGATGTATTAGTGAATAAGCATTTAAGGGTGGCAAATGGCTTGGAAAATAGCCTCAAAGATGTCCACACGGGTAGACACACGGGCGTGTGTCTAGGTCGTGTGTGATATATGGTCTGCCCCATGGGCGGGTGATCCGGTCGTGTGTGTCGTGCATTCTAATTAATGTAAATAGAATTCCTAGTAGTAAACACACGGGCAGAGACATGGCCGTGTGGAGGACACAACCTCACGACATGGTCGTGTGCCCAGGCCATGTGAAGTTAATTCGCCACACGGGTGTGTGACTTGGCCGTGTGACCTTATTTTTTTTGATGATGTCATAGTCAGAGAGTTACACGGGTTGAGGGCACAGGCATGTCCCAAGCCACATGGGCGTGTGTGACCACACGGCCTACCATACGGGTGTGTGACTCTCCAAAGTATGAAAATTTTTCTAAGTGTAGTAGAAGTTTTAAAAGTTTTCGATTTAGTCCCAAACCACTCCCAACATATGTTTTGGGCCTCGAAGGCCTTTATAAGGGACAATTTGCATGTGATTGAAAAATTTTAAATTTGGATGAAATTTTATGGCTTGGCATTGTAAGTTAGTTTACGTTTAAGTCCGGTAATGCCTCGAACCCTGTCTCGGTGTCGGATATGGGTAAGAGGTGTTACATTTAGTGGTATCTGAGCTATAGTTTAGTTGATTCTCGGACTAACATAGCATGTATACGAGTCTAGCTATATATGCCATACATACGTTATGATAGTGTGATGACTCCTGACAATTGTGAAATGTGTTTTCATATAGTAAATAGATCCCGACAGAGCAATGGCGGATGATGTTCAAAGTAATGTGCCTGCACCCACTGAAGGGGTAGTGCCATCTGATAGTAGACCCCCTACAGTTAGTCGAGGAGAAGGAGGCAGGGAAGCCTTTCTCCACATGATGGATGCCTGGTACACGGAGTTCATTCGAACGAGCCTAAACGCTCAATCCCCTCCACCCTCACTTATTCCGCAACCTATCCCCATAGCACCCCAAGTTATGGACTTTGTGAGATTGAATAGACCTCCAATTGATAAGATTCAGAAACAAGGAGCCGAAGAGTTCTGAGCTAGTAAAAATGATGACCCTGAGAGGGCAGAGTTTTGATTCAAGAATACCATTAGGGTATTTAATGAGTTATCATGCACACTTGAGGAATGCATGAAGTGTGTTGTGTCCCTCCTGAGAGACTCGACTTATCAGTGGTGGAACACCCTTGTGTCGGTGGTACCAAGGGAGAGAGTTAACTGGGAATTCTTCCAAGAAAAATTTCGTAAGAAGTATATTAGCCAAAGATTTATTGATCAGAAAAGGAAGGAATTCCTCGAGTTAAAATAGGGTTGAATGACGATAACGAAATATGAGCGTGAATTCGTGAGACTGAGCAAATACGCTCGAGAATGTGCATCGACTGAGGCCATCATGTGCAAGAGATTTGAAGATGGATTAAACAAAGACATCTAATTGCTGGTGGGTGTCTTTGAACTGTAAGAATTTTTTGTGGTCGTAGAGAGAGCTTGTAAAGCCGAGGAATTGGCTAAAGAGAAGAGAAAAGATGAGTTAGAGTCTCGAGATTCAGATTCGAAGAAGAGAAAGATGGGTAAATCATTTCAGTCCTCAACTAAGAAACTGAGAGAGTTTAACACTCGATCGAGTGTTTCAGCTGGGTTTTTGAACAAGAACCATGGGATACAGTATTCGGGTCATAAGGCTCAAACTACTTCGATAGTGAGTGTGGGTAATGCCTGACCTAATAGACATAAATGTCAACATTGTAGCAGAAGTCACCCTGGTGAATGCTGGATGAATAGTCGGGCATGTTTTAAGTATGGTTCACATGACCATTTTATCAAGGATTGTCCTGAGACGGTTGAAAAGGAAAGTTTTAGAATGCAGGATCACGCAATACTGCTTCTAGAGGGAGACCACAGAAGAATCTGGGAAATGGAGCAAGTAGTAAGAGTGCACCTAGGGATCCAGCTGTGAGACTCGAGGGTAAAGCACCTGCGAGGACTTACGCCATTCACACTTGCAAAGGGGCTTCATCCCCTGATGTGATTACGAGTACTTTTTCTCTCCATAATACTTTTGTTGTTGCTTTGATTGATCCATGATCTACCCATTTGTATGTGTGTATGAAATTGGTGTCTAGCATGAATATGCCCGTTGAGTTAACAAAATTTGTGATAAAAGTGTCAAACCCTCTAGGCTAGCATGTGATAGTTGACAAAGTGTGTAAGAATTGCCCTTTAATGATTAAAGGTCATTGCTTTCTGGCTAATCTCATGCTTTTGTCGTTTGATGAATTTGATATAATACTTGGTATGGATTGGTTGACCATGCATGATGTAGTAGTAAACTGTGGAAGGAAAATTATTGAACTGAAGTGTGAAAGTGGTGATATTCTTTAGATTGAATTAGATGAATCGGATAGCTTGCCAGTAGTAATTTATTTTATGACTGCTCAGAGATGTCTCAGAAAGGGTTATGAAGCTTATCTTGCCTTTGTGTTGAATACGAAAGAGTCTGAGCTGAAAATTGAGTCGGTGCCGGTAGTATGCAAATATCTAGATGTGTTTCTAGAAGAGTTGCCCAGATTGCCTCCAATTAGAGAAGTTGAGTTTGGCATTGAATTAGTTCTAAGTACTGCACCTATTTTAATTACTTCGTATAGGTTGGCTCCAACGGAATTAAAGGAGTTAAAAGTCCAGTTATAAGAGTTAACGGATAAAGGTTTCGCGAGACCAAGTTATTCTCCGTGGGGTACACGGTGCTATTTGTGAAAAAGAAAGATGGTTCAATGAGATTGTGCATTGACTACCTACAACTCAATAAGGCAACCATAAAGAACAAGTTATATACGCCTTACCAAGAATCGATAACTTGTTTGACCAACTGAAAGGAGCCACAGTATTCTCAAAGATAGACTTGAGGTCCGGTTACTACCAATTGAGAGTTAAAGACTTGGATGTACTGAAGATTGCATTTCGGATGAGGTATGGTCACTACAAATTTTTGGTTATGCCTTTTGGTTTAACGAATGCTCCCACAGTGTTTATGAATCTAATGAACCGTATTTTCCGACCATACTTAGATAAATTTGTGGTTTGTTTTTATTGATGATATACTGGTTTATTCTTGTAATGAGGCCGAGCACGCCGAGCACTTGAGAACGATTTTACAAACCTTGAGAGACAAGCAGTTGTATGCTAAGTTTAGCAAAAGGGAATTTTGGCTTCGAGAAGTCAGATTCTTGGGGCACGTTGTTTCAGGTGATGGCATTCAAGTAGATCCAAGTAAGATTTTGGCTATTGTTGAATGGAAACCGCCGAGGAATGTGACAGAGGTTAGAAGCTTCCTAGGCTTAGTCGGTTATTACGGACAATTTGTCAAATGATTTTTCATGATTGCTACTCCGATGACGAGATTGTTATAGAAAGATGTTAAGTTAGAATGGACGGAAAAATGCCAACAGAGTTTTGAGAAACTAAAGGCATTTTTGACTGAGGCTCCAATTTTAGTACAACCTGAATCGAAAAAAGAATTTGTGGTTTATAGTGATGCATCCTTGAATGTATTGGGCTGTGTACTTATGCTAGAAGTCAAGGTGATAGCTTATGCCTCGAGACAACTAAAGTCGCATTAGAAGAACAATCCGACACATGATTTGGAATTGGCTGCCATTGTGTTTACGTTGAAGATTTGGAGGCATCATTTGTATGGCGAGAAATGTCGTGTGTATACTGACCATAAAAGTCTAAAGTACTTGATGACTCAAAAGGACTTGAATCTACGACAACGAAAATGGCTAGAATTGATAAAAGATTATGAGTTAGTGATTGATTATCACCCGGGAAAGGCGAACGTGGTCGCCGAAGCCTTGAGTAGGAAATTCTTGTTTGCATTGAGGGCTATGAACACTCAGCTGGCCTTATTAGATGATGGTTTGATTCTAGCCGAATTAAGAGCTAGACCAATGTTCCTCTAAGAGATTTATGAAACCCAGCAAAGTGACGGTGATTTGCAAGCCAAAAGAATTCAATGTGAATCGGGTATGGAATCAGATTTTCAGATTAGTTTCGATGGTCGCTTGATGTTCTAAGACAGGATTTGTATTCCTACAAACACCAAGTTGATTCAGAAGATCTTTCTTAAGGCTCATAGTGGCCGTTTGTGTATGTATCCGGGTAGTACGAAAATGTACCATAACTTGAAGAAATTATATTGGTGGCCAAGTATGAAAAGAGATATTTCCGAGTTCGTTTTGAGATGTCTGATTTGTCAATGAGTGAAAGCTGAACACCAAGTACCTTCAGGCTTACTGCCTGTGATGGTTCCTGAATGAAAATGGGATCGTATTACTATGGATTTTGTGATGGGTTTGCCTTTGGCACCGAGAAAGAAAGATGCTATATGGGTTTTTGTTGATCGATTAATAAAGTCGGCTCATTTTATCCCGGTACGCATTGACTATTCACTTTAAAAACTAGCCGAGTTGCATGTTTCTAAAATAGTGAGGTTGCATGGAGTGCCTTTATCGATTATATCAGATGGAGATCCGAAGTTCACTTCACAGTTTTGGAAGAAGTTGCAGGAGGCTTTAGGTACAAAGTTGAATTTTAGTACCACTTTCCATCCGTAGATCGATGGTCAGTCTGAGCGAGTAATTCAAATTCTTGAAGATATGTTGCGGTGTTGTATTTTTGAGTTCCAGGGTAATTGGGAAAAGTATTTACAGTTGGTAGAATTTGCTTGCAACAACGGTTTTCAGTCGAGTTTGAAAATGGTGCCTTATGAGGCATTATATAGGCATAAGTGCCAAACGCCATTGTATTAGACCAAACTCAAAGAGAGTCAGATTCACGGAGTTGATTTAGTTAAAGAAACCAAAAAAAAAGTAAAGATAATATGTGATTGCTTGAAAGCCGCTTCGGATAGGTAGAAATCCTACGCAGATTTGAAGTGGAAAGAGATTGAGTTTAAGGTAGGTGATAAGGTGTTTTTGAAAGTGTCTCCATGGAAAAAGGTTTTGAGATTTGGTAGGAAAGGAAAATTAAGTCTACACTTTATTGGACCGTATGAGATCACTAAGCGAGTAGGGCCAATTTCCTATCGATTAGCCTTACCACCCGAATTGGAAAAGACTCATAATGTGTTCCATGTGTCTATGTTGCACCAATACCGATCTAATCTTTCGCCCATTATTTCACCGACAGAGGTCGAGATCCTACCGGATATGACCTATGGCGAAGAGCCGATTAAGATTTTGGCTCAGGAAGTCAAACAATTGAGAAACAAAAGTATTGCCTTTGTGAAAGTTTTATGGCAAAGACATGGGGTTGAACAGGCTACATGGGAGACCGAGGAAAACATAAGAAACCAATACCCAAACCTTTTTATTGGTAAGATTTTTGGGGACGAAAATCTCTATGGGGGGAGAATTGTAACATCCCGAATTAGGGCCTAGTCGGAACAATAGTTTTGAGACCACAAATTTGAAATAGAAGTAAATATTTTATGATTATTATGAGGTTTATGATATGATTGCATATTTGTGTGAAATTTTCATGGAGAAATTTTATGCCTAAAATGCCCAATTTGACTTTAGGGACTAAATTTAATAAGTTGTGAAACTTGTGTTCTAGAAGCTTTTAGTATGAAATACCTTTGGATTATTAATTTGAGGCCCTTAAATAACAATTTGCCCAATTTCTATTTTTATGGACAAAAATGGGCATGCAGGGATAAAATTTGATAGTTTAGTGAAAATGACATTTTGGTTATTTGGTTAATAAAATAATAAAAAGGGAAAAATCAAGAAAAAATTTGCTCATCTTTTCCATGCCATAGCCGAAATTCTCAAGCTCTCCATAGCTAAGGTTTTTCAACTTTTCAAGCTTGATTGTAAGTACTCCCTAGCCCTATTTTTTATGTTCTTTACATTTTTAAAGTCCTTGAAGCATGATCTATTCATTTTTAGCCATATTTTGAGTTAGGGTTCACATTCAAAAACTTACCCATGTGTGACATGTTTGTAATTTGATATTTAATGGAAGAATATGAAAGTCTGATGTGTGTTTAACATCTTTTACTAAGTGATTTTTTATAGAAATGAATGGAAATGACTTGTTTGTAAAAAGATATAAAGATGAATAGTAAAATGTGAAATAAAGAAAAATGTCAGCTAATATGAGCATGGAATAGGTTCGACTAGGCTTAGGTAATAAAGAAAACGAACACATTTCATTTTACGAGCATAGGGACTAATTTGTAAATATGTGAAAGTTTAGGGGCAAAACTATAATTTTGCCTAAATATAGTTTTTGGACTAATTTGAATAATATGATGATTAAACGAGTTGAATTTGCTATTATAGATCAAGAAAAATGGAGTCTGGACCTAGACCAGGGAAAGAACAAGATTTTGGACTAATCGAATTAATTGTCCATATTTGTAACGAGGTAAGTTCATGTGTAAATAATGCAATGTTGTATCATGTTTTAATGCTTAATTAGTGTATGAATTTCTATGTTTAATTCTTACAATGAGTTTATGAATGATACTACTATCAATGAGAATGACATTGTGAACGAGTTCGACAAAGATGGGACGTCGAGAAAATCCTGTTTGAACCTTAGGAATAATTTAGGATACAATGTGACATGTCACTAGGAACTATGTGATTATGAGCTAATGAGATTATGTGTATATGTGACTATGTAAATCTGAGTGCTGGTCTTGTACGTTCTACAGGTGGCTGGGTAGCCCGGCATGTGTTGCGGGTACTGTCAGCTTGTGTGAGTAGCCCGTGTAGTTACCTCCTAACTGTCAGCTTGTGTGAGCAGGCCCGTGATTAGCTCGAAAGCAAGTAATGTGTGATTGTGAGATGAGGTAGCATGTGGCTACGTGTGAAGCACTATGTGTAAGTCTTCTGTGTATCCGATAGTTTTCCGAGTGTTCAACGGGTAAACCTATGAGTCATTCGACAAGTAAGTCAATGATGAGGAAATGTGACAATGTGTTAGAAGTTGGTACAGGTATGTACGAAAAACTTATATGAATGAGCTCGGTATGTGATGAACTTTGGTAAGATTGAAGTCGTGTAAGTTAAGCCTATGAATTTATGATAACACATAAGTAAACTATGTTATGTCATTGGCATTAATATATATATGTATGTGATTATGTTGCTATTTATTTGCATGTGAACTTACTAAGCTTTAAGCTTACTTCTCTCTCTTCCATTTTCTTATAGTACCGCCAAGCTAGCTCAGGAATCGATGGACGTTGGAGTCTCAATCACGCTATCAACTGGACATTTGGGTATAGTTAGTCTCAACATTTTGAGTATGGCATGTATAGTGACTTGGTCTTTTTGTTATATGTCATATTCGTCTAGCCAAATGTGTTGGCTTATGGTAATATTTGATTCATTTTGTATATGACCATGTGATATGGTTCATATTGATTATTTAGGTTGTAACCCTAATCATTTATGCATACATGCAATGTCTTATGTTTGATTTGATTGCTTGAGGATGAGATGTGTGATGAATGACACATGTGCTAAGTGAATAAATGATGGCCAATAAGTATGATCAAAGCTATGGTATAATTGAGTAAATTGAAAATAGGTGATCATGATGAATGAATATGAAATTGGTGTGGAATGCCATATGAAAGCATGATGAATTGGTTAGATGATATGTTGACATTACAAAGGCATGGATTAATTATGTTTAATAGTATTTGAATGACTAAATATACCATGTTGCATGCCATTAAACATGTATGAGTGAATGAGCATTTTAGGGTGGCAAATGGCTTGGAAAATAGCCTCAAAGATGTCCACACTGGTAGACACACGGGCATGTGTCTAAGCCGTGTGTGACTTACGATCCACCCCATGAGCATGTGATCCGGCCATGTGTCCATACGCCCTAATTAATGCAAACAGAATGCCCAGTAGTAAACACATGCGCAGAGACATGGCCGTGTGTCTTAGCCGTGTGGAGGACACGGTCTCAGGATATGGGCGTGTGCCCAAGCCGTGTGAAGTTTGCAGTTAATTTCAAAAATTTAATTCGCCACACGGGCGTGTGACTTGGCCATGTGACCTTATTTTGTTGATGATGTCATAGTCAGAGCGTTATAGTGGCTGAGGACACAGGTGTGTGTAGTAGAAGTTCCGAAAGTTTTCAGTTTAGTCCCGAGCCACTCGCAACGTATGTTTTGGGCCTCGAAGGCCTTTATAAGGGACAATTTGCATGTGATTGAAAGGTTTTAAATTTGGATGAAATTTTATGGCTTGGCATTGTATGTTAGTTTACGTTTAAGTCAGGTAATGCTTTGAACCCTGTCCCGGCATCGGATATGGGTAAGGGGTGTTACTTTCTCTCATTGTCCAATGTTGTCCAAAATTGGCCGAATTATGCAAATTTGTTATAAAAATAAATAAAATTCGAAATGTATCATAAACTAAGTTCACATTAATTATTTTATAATAAAATCATAAAATCTGATAAAAATTACTTAGAATCTACATGAATTAATGTTCAAAAGGAGGTGAAAAAGTCTATATTTTTTAGTGTTTCCATACCCCAAACTTAATTCATTGCTCATTTTTAGTAATGCACAAGTTGAAAAAGAAGTTTAAGAAAATCATCTTTGAAAAATTCCTTCAAAAACCATTTCTTCCTACAATTACGAGTTTAGTGCAATTATGCTTAATAATAAAAATTTTGAAATTATGCAACTTAAGTGTACATATTGTTCAATTCTTCTCAATTATTATCGTATAACAAGAATTTAGACTAAATGCTTTCTCTTAATAAATATATACTAAATTCATACCAATTAACTTTTATCTCCTTATTTAAGACTAAGTTGTGATCCCTAAGTTTCATTATGCCTTCATAAGTTTAACTTAGCAATTTCTCTCCACTAATGTAGTCAACATAAAAGCCTGAATCAATAGGTCTTTTAAATGGGTTGTAATGTGGCTTGACTAGGGGTAGGTAAATGATAGATAATATTAAGCTAAAACCCTAGACTCAGCTTGTATCGGAACTTCAGAATAAATACCCCCAAATTCACCAACTATTTTTGAACTTGAGTACACATGCTCCTTGTGCATCTATTTTTGAGTACATATGCTATCTCTTTTTTCTGAACATATTACATGTACTTCAACATCTCTGAACATTTAGTACCTCCCCAAGACTTATTTTTAGGAATATTCTGAATAAATTGAGTCTAGTGTTTGGGAAAAAGATAAATATTAGAGAAGGAATGGCTTATTAATGAAATGTTCAAATAAAATCAGGCCATGTAGTCTCAAAGTCGAGTTTCAAGGGATAAATATTCATTAAGGTTGGCTTGAAAGGTTTAAATGGTCCAAACAAAGTTAGCCTAAATCATTTTCGAATTTCTATGCCTCATAGGATTTTGCCTCAAGAAATTACTAAGTCAATTCTAGAGACTTAAACTTTCATGCATGCTTAGTTTTTCTAAGAAATTAAAAATTTAATGGTTTGATTTACATATTTTCTTAAGATTAACCTTTATGTCATAATTCAGCTAACATAATAATTATGGAGATAATAGAACTTTATTTATACTAAAGTTTATCATAATCAACAAAAATTTAAATTTTTGAGCAAAATTTAACTTAATCACAATTTGATAGGAAAAATGAATTATTGAAAATATCAATTTAATTTTTTGTCTCCCCTATTTAAGATGAACAATGTCCCCATTGTTAAAAACAATAGATAGAAGGAACAAAAATAGAGAAGTAAATAGATACTGTACACCAGGTACGATCCTAGGAAAGGGAGGTAAGTCAAGTTTGACTACATAAATACCAAGCCTTTCCCAAACAGATCGAATTCTAGACATTTACATATCTATTGCTCCACTCTTATTTTGAAAATTGTTCAATTTTATTAATAATTTCAACTTATTGTTTTATTATGCAAGAAACAAAATTATCCTAAAAAAAACTTAAACTAAAAACTAAAATGTAACACCCCTTACCTGTATTCAGCGCCAGAATAGGGTTATGGAGCATTACTGGACTTATAAAACAATTAAACATTCACTTTGCATACATTTTTACATTTCATACAATTATCATTCAATTACAATCAATATGTCCCTAATACGAGCCTACGAGGCCCTAAACATGCATTAGGAGTGGTTTGGGACTAAACCAACAACTTTGAAAACTCATAGAACACTTAGAAAAATTTTTCTTAAAATAGGGGACACACGTCTGTGTCACTGGCCGTGTGGACATTTGGCCATGTCTCAGCTCGTGTCTGGCCCATGTAACTCTTTGACTTGGGTCACAAGGCCAACATACACGCTTGTGTGGCTAGTCGTGTGACCTAAAAATGGCCATACATGCCCATGTGTCAGGCCCTGTGCTAGGTTGTGCCAAACCTGTAGGGTATACTGACTTATGCTACATGACCAAGTCACATGCCTGTGTGTGAGGTCATGTGGAGAATACTGACTTGATTTTAATTTCAACATTAGGGGATACACGATCGTGTAATGTAACCGTGTGCCACACATGGCTGAGACACACGCCCGTGTCTCTACCCGTGTAGACAAAAAGTAGGGTATTTACCAAGCCATTTTACCACCCAAATCTTCATATACCTACAATAACCTAAATGGCACAAAACATGGCACATATAAGCATTCAACTACTCTCAATCAAACATCATTTAAACCATTTCAAACACCAACCAATACAAAAACAATTCAATACCACAATATACCATTCAATTCATACTAAACTTCACTTATACAATTCAACTATGTAAGAATTTCTAAACATGCATATTTATGCTCAATTTCACAGGCATATATCATCTCAAATTTCTATTATTTGCCTACTACAATATCTACTAACCATAAACATTTCAAAACCAACCTCAAATTCATAACATAAGCTACATACATACATTTATATACATATTCAACCCAACCAAAATAAGCGAACTCTCATGGCTATATAAATACAAACCAAAGCATAAGTATTTACAAGCCATTTCAAATGGCACAACACATTACCAAATATACCAAAATAACCAAAGTCCCTATACATGCCATATAACTGAAACATAAGTTTAAAAGTACCAAAGTGATAGTTGGATAATGTGATGGAGTCTTCAATGATCCCCGAATCCCAGCTAGCTTTGAATTCACTAACAAACACAGAGAAATACACAAAGTAAGCTTTATAGCTTAGTAAGTTCGTGTAACAGCCCATTTTTAGTCAAATTGGAGCAGTGGTTTCAGGACCAAAAATTTGAATTCAAAATATTTATTTTATTATTATTTTAATTTTTATAACATGGTATGATAATTGCTTGAAAATTTCGTTAAGAAATTTTATCGTTTAAATGGTCAATTTGGGAAAAAGGAGTAAATCGCGTAAAGTGTAAAAGTGGAGTTCTATTAGCTAAAAGTATCTAATAGCTATAGAACCATAGAGTTATAGTCCTTATGTTGTAATTATACCATTATTAGTTTGTTCATCTTTCTCACCATAGCCGAAACATTGAGAAAAGAAAAGAAATTAGGGCTTCAAAACATTCGGTCATTGTATAGCTCAATTGGTAAGTGATTTTGACTCGGTTTTTAATGATTTCTATGTTTTTGTGATCGTTGCATCTAGTACTAGCTAGCCCAGGGACTATTTTGCAAAACTATTAAAGATTTTAAAAGTTTCCATTGATGAATATGTATGAGTTTTGATGTTTGATGACAGATTATGAATATTTATTATGAATTATGCAAATTTTGTAAAGTGATTTTTAGTGAAAATGCAAAATAAGGATTAAATTAAGAAATGTGTAAAGTTAGGGGTTAAAATGTGAAATAAATGAAAAATATGGGCTGCTATAATAGTAATTCGGCTAGCATGGATCTATTGTGAATTTCATTAATTTGTGATTTTATGAAATAAGGACTAAATTGTAAAAAATGTTAAATATGTGAGGCAAAAGTGTAAATGTATTTTAAAGTGTGTTTTGGACTAAATTGAATGAATATATGATTTAATAAGTCAATTTTGAATATATTTAGATCAAGAAAGGAGAAATAAAAACTTAGATAGGTGAAAGAATAAAGTTACAGAATAGTTAGACTCGATTCACCGTTTTAGCATCCGAGGTAAGTTCGCATGTGATAAATTTCAATACAAATGTATTTTATATGCTTTGGTATTGTATAAATTGCAAATACGAGACTGTGGATATGAACGGTAGAGATTCGATGACGATTCGACAATCAAAATCCCGGTTGAACCTTAAGAATAGTTTAGAATGGTAGTGACATGTCATTAGGGATACTTTGAGTTAGCTTCGGGCGATGATATAGCACTTCGGCTGCTAGATAAACCAATTTGGCTTTGAACCATGCATATCGGTTGATTTGGCTTCGGGCCATGATATCAAAATTTTAAATAAGTTACCTTGATTTGGCTCGGGCCATGGTATAGGTACTTATCGTGTGAGAACCATAAGTATCCGACTTCTATTTTGAATGGTTCAACAGGTAAATGAGAAACGAGAATGTATATGAGGTTGGTACGAGATGGTATAGGTATGTGTATAAACTATTTTAGAGTTGAATCGAAGAAATGAGAATGGAAGTATATAGTTTTGTTAATGAGCTTTTAAAAGGTTTGATAGTTAAGGAAAGCTACGTATTGATGTATTCAAATTATTGAATTATGTTATGTGATTGCATTAAGTTTATATCATACGAGCTTACTAAGCTTTATAGCTTACTTTGTTTATTCTTCTATGTTCTATAGTGAATTCAAAGCTAGCTCAGATTTGGGGATCGTTGGAGACATCGTCACACTATCCATCTATCTTTTGGTACCTATGAACTTGGTATTTTAAGTATATGGCATGTATAAGGACTTTGGTCATTTTGGTTATGTTTTGGTAATGACTTTGGCCAAATGAATTGGCTTGTAAATGTACATGTTTTGGTTTGTATATATATAATCATATGAGTTGGCTTATGATGGTGAATTTGATGATGTACATAAGTGTTCAAATGACTTTTTTTTTGAGTTGGTAAATGACCTATATGGTGTGATTGAAGTTGGATTCATGATGCTTGTTGTGAATAGGTAAATTGAATGTCAACAGGTGATGATTTGTGAATTGGTATGTTATTGAAATTAGACCAAATAATGCATATTTGTGTTTAGTTATATTGATGTTCAAGTAATTGGTATGTTTTGGATGAGTAAAACATGAGTTTATAAGCATGTTGGTTGTTAGTATTGGAAATGGTATGAATTAGCCTTGATTATGGCTAAATGGGATGTTCAATTATGCTATGAATGTGTATGGATTGGATTGTGTAGGTGTGTGCCTTTTGGGGTGGCAAATTGGATTGGTAGATAGCCTATTTTTGTAACACCCCACACCCAAGTCCTACGCTGGGACGGGATACCAGGTGTTACCACACTTACACACATGCATTCCAACGTTTTCGAATCATCAAGACTTAACCAAGTTTAAAAATTTAACTAAACTCCTAAACAAAGGCCTACGAGGCCTCAAACGTCCATTGGAAATCACTTGGGATCGGCTTGGGTTCTTGACCTACTAAAAAATAATTTACCCTTGAAACAGGGCACACGCCCGTATGGAAGGGCAACACGCCCGTGTGTTCATTTTGACACGGCTGTGCTGATGGCCCGTATGACATACATGGCCTAATCCTCTAGGGACACGCCCGTGTCCCACACTCGTGTGAATTAAATTCTAAATTCGAACCTATAGGGGTTTTCACACAGCCTGACACACGCCCATGTCTATGGCCCGTGTCTCTCACACGGCCATGACATGCTTGTGTCCTAGCTCGTGTTTAAAAACCTTGACATTCTATTTCTGACGTCAGCATCCAATAAGGGGCACATGGCCAAGGCACACACCCATGGCCAGAGGCCGTGTTCTCCACACGGCTGAGACACAAGGCCGTGTCTCTGCCTGTGTGTTTACTACCATACATTCTAACTTGAAATTTTTACGTGCAGGGGGACACACGGCTAGACAACATGCCCATGGGGCTAGCCGTGTGTCATACATGGCCTAGACACACACCCGTGTGTTTACCCGTGGGGAAAAAATAAGGATATTTACCAAGCCTCTTTTCCACCCTTACTAACGCTAACCTACACAATGTAATACCCCAAACTCAGCCCAGATGTTATGGCCGAATCTAGCGCGTGACATAAAAGTGTCATTCGTAAGTAAACCTCTTAAGTAAAAACCCGTTCTTGAGTATAAGTCTTTTTATGTCGTTTAAAAATGGTTATTGTCAAAACCTTTACCAATTTACTTAGACTTTGGTAGATTATACAATTTAAATTGCGGAAGTATCTTAAAAACTTTGTTGTTGAAAGCTCGTGTTTATTAGAAAGCCGTGATGATTTGAAAACCTGTTTTTCCTAGACTAGCAGTTTATCATAGAAATTCAAAAGCACAATTAAAACTTAAAACCACCATTGGCCTTATTACATAAACAAAACCCCAAAATGAAACTTAAATAAATAAATTTCTATGTAGAACATCAGCAATCGTATGGCCACCTCTGAGTCTCTCGCAGCACCTAAGGCTAGGGATTACCTGCACAATTGAAAAGAAAAAGGGTGAGTTTATGAAAACTCAGTGTGTAATCCCCTATCGGTCAAACAGTAAATAGTGCATGTAGTAACAATCTAGGCCTAGGCCTTATTCAGTATCAGTACAGTCCGGGCCTTAGCCCTATACAGTAACAGTGTAGGGCTAAGCCCATTTCAGTATCAGTACAGTGCAGTCATGTAACCCACCCAATCCAACCAACACACCACCCATACCAACCAACACACCATGTGGGGATTAAATTGACCACCTACCCAACCAATACACCAACATCGCAGTGTAGCTGCTAACAGTAACGCAGAAAAGCTGCTAACAACAGTAAACGTCGCAAAGCCACCAGAGCAGTAATTACGTGGCAAATCCACTAATAAAGTACTTCCTCCAAATCATAAACCCAACCACATGCAGTATGTCGTGTCATAAATATTACGTGAATGCAGTATGTCATACTCAAACCAGTCATATAATTGTCATGCACACATCAATCAACTAACCACTAGGGGCATAATGGTCATTTCATCGATTAGGGGTAAAATAGTAATTTTACTATTTAAGGGTATTTCGGTCATTTGACCTATTTTGGGGTCTCAGTACAGATAACGACCCTTTAAAAGGTCTACAGTCGTCTCGAACAACTCAGATAGCCCATCTGGCCAAAATAGTGTAAATGGGCCTAAGACCCATTACTCGGCCCAAGTGGGCCCATACGCTCGTGTGGCCCATTTAGCCTAAATCCAATAGCGACTATGTGATCTCCATAGCTTACTCCATTATCTGACATTTACTGCAAATTCCCTCCGTGTGGGGCCCACGAGCCCACACGGCCCATATCTGCCCAACGAGGTCCATAACGGCCCAAACCCACGAGAAGGCTCGTGGCGGCCTCTACTATCTATCACCTATGATTTGTGAGCCAGGTTTTCCCCACGAGCGCTCGCGTGCTTGTGAGGCTTCAAATGTTGAGGTTTCGGCTTTTCGACTTTTGCCGATTCGCAGTAAAACAGGGGTGTAAATACACACCTATTTTGATTTTCTAACAGTAACGATTTATGGTGTATAGTTACACACCTACTATGGATTGTAGTTGAAACGCTTCCCAAATTAAACACCTATGAAATAACAACCCCATCAATAGTTTGAAACCCTCATTAATCTACCACCATACTATTGAAACATTTTAATCAAACTAATGCTACTTACCAATTAGTAACCGCAACCACCTCTAGCCCCCAAAACCCCGTATTCTTTTCAATTCTATTACCTTCACAAAAATCGTTAACTGACTCATAAGAATCTACAATCCTAAAAGAATATATAAACTATGCTTAAAACACTTACCATGAATCGAAAGATCCCTTGCAGGGGAAAAGTAATCGGCCTACACCTTGGTTAAGGAAAGCGAGTCTCTAGCAACATTCGAACGAAAAAGAAAGTGTTAGAAGAACTTATCCTTATGAAAAACAAAGAGAAAACTGCCCTTCGACCCAAGAGATACCAAAAATCGAGCATAAAGAACAAAGCCAAAAAAGATTCAATTAGAGTAACCACTTACCCAAAAATCAAAGAGATGAAGAAACGGTTAGGAATGAAGAGCATTCGGCTATCTTGAAAAGAAAAGAACAATGAAAGGGAAAAATAAGAATTTGAGTTCGGCTGAATCAAACTTTAGGAACAAGAGAAGAAATGCTGAGAACAAGAGAATAATAGGTTCAGTTAGAAAAGAAAGGAATAGGTGTAACAGTCCGGTTTTGACCTTAGTCGGAATAGTGGTTTCGGGACCAAAAATTAGAGTTAAAAAATATTTTTATATTGTTTTTCCTGCCTATTATAAGTGAATTGACATGTGTGAAAATCTCGTGTGAAAATTTAATTGTTTGTGTGCTTAATTTGAAAAAAGGACCTAACCGCATAAAATGTAAAAGCTGAGTGCTAGATGTTAAAGTGGCTATTTGAGTTGGCATTCTAAAGTAAGGGTCCTTATGTTGTTATTTGTCCATTGGGAATGTTAATGGACTAAAACAACCATTCATTAAAAGGTTTTATAATTGTTTATAAAAGGGCAAAATGGAAAAATGTTTATTAAGTAATTAAAATAAAACAAAAGCATGAAATTAGCGATTTGTTCATGCTATTCCACCGAAAATACAAAGAAAAGAAAAGAGAAAGCTCACTTAGGGTTTGACACTTTGTATTGGTGAATTAGGTATGTGTTTTGCTCAATTTTTGATAATTTCTATGTTTTTGTAATCGTTGCTTCGTATACTATCGAACCCATGCTTCAATTTACGATTTTGGTGATGATTTTGAAATGTGGCATTGATGAAAATGTGAGCTTTGTGATGTTAGTTGATAAATTATGGAAGCTTGATGTTGGGTTTCAATGTTTTGTTTTTGGATTTTTGATGAAATTGAGTAATTTGGGCTAAATTGTGAAAATATTATTTTGAAAGACTAAAATGTGAAATAAATAAAATGTGTGGACTAGTATGAGTACAAGGAGAATTCGGCTAAGCTTGTGTATATGCAAATTATGTGTATTTTGTGATTTTGTGAAATAGAGACTAAAGTGTCGAATGTGAAAATATGAGGGCTAGTTTCCAAAATGTCCTAATTGCGTACATATGGATTTTTTTGAATTATTTGGTGAATAAAAGGGTTAATTTTGAATACATTTAGATTAAGAAAAGAGGAATTCATACTTAGACCGAGGGAAATCGAAGATTGTAGAATAAACAGTCCGAGTCGACAAATTCTGAGTACGAGGTAAGTTCGTACATAAAATGTGATGTAAAGTAAGTTTTGATGCCTTTATTCTACATGAGTTGTATATAATTGAATTGGATAATATGGTGATGAATCGGAAGCTTTGGCACTAAGTGTGCGATTTAAACTAGCTTTGGCACTAGGTGTGCGATTTAACTAGCTCCGGCTACTTGAGGCACTAAGTGTGCGATACCCACTTAGTCTCAGTTATTCGAGATGACACTAAGTGTATGAAAATATTTAGATTCGGCTAACCTTATAGCACTAAGTGTGCTGATGTGTAAAAAAACGAATAACTTATGGAAAGTCTTATAACATTCATCATGAGGTAAGTACAAAAGTGAATAACTACAGGAAGCTTCAGGCATGTATAATGCCTAAGTGATAGATGATGTTATGTATATGAACCATTTAGTTGATATAGTTATATGGATTCAAATTGAGCAGATACTCATAGGTTATCATTTTATGTTTATATACTATGAATGTTTTGAGTACGAGCTTACTAAGCTTTTGAAAGCTTACTCTGTGAGATTACTATTTGTTTTACAATTATCTAGCTACTGAAGGCTCGGGGATAGTCAAGGATCATCACCACTCTATTGATCTCATTTTGGTACTTTTGAAAATGTAAATATTTGAAGTATGGCATGTATAGGCTAGTAGTTGTGAAGTATGTTTTGTGATGTATATAGTTAGCCATGAGATTTGGCTAATTTGTGTTTGAACTCATATTTGATAATGGCTGCTTGTGATATGTGATGTTAATTTGCAACTAGGGTATGCCTTAATTGGATAAAGAAGAAGGTAAGTTTGATGAGTTCTTGGTATGAGAATGAATGGCGTATGTTTTAGAATGAAGAATGGTTGATTGGGTTGTACATATATGTTTGTTTCCTTGTTGTAGGTTGACCCATAATGGGTGGCAAGATGGCTTAAACCAAGCCTGCATTGTGCCACACGATTATGGGACACGGGCGTGCTTTATGGTCGTGTAAGAAAAACAATATTCTATTAAGAATCACACGGACTTGACACACGGGCGTGTCATATGGCCGTGGGCTAAAGTCAGTAGCTAGCTAAATATCACACGGCCTTAGCACACGGGCATGCCTATTGGCCGTGGGTGAAACTCAGTATGGTTACCCTGATTTGGCACAGCTTCACATGGGGGTGTCTGATACCCGTGTAAGGCACACGGTCTGGTCACACGGGCATGTGACCTTAACAGAATAGAAAAATTTCCTAAGTGTTGAAAGTCGTGAACATGTTTGTTTAGTCCCGACCTCTTTGTAATGCATGTTTAAGGTCTCATTGACCTAAGAAAAGGACTCATGTTGATGTTTGACTATGATGCTATGATGTTTATGAAATGAATGCAAAGTGTTTAGATATGTTTCGTAATGCCGTTTAACCCTAGTCCGGCGATGGATACGGGTTAGGGGTGTTACAATAGGCAACCAATATTTGGCTAATGAATGATTCGTCAGCTTTTGAAACAAAGAAGAGAGAAAAATTTTTAGAAGAAACAACACAAGACTTTCGGTATATTGACACTTATAAGTCGGTACAAAAGACTTGCACTAAACAAATCTCGAAGAAACACAGGTGATTACCAAAGAAATTGGAACTAGAGAGAAAATGATCCAAAAACGCAAAAACCTCAAAATGCCTAGAGGAAATTCGGCCCCTACTCAAACACAATTTACCGAAAATGCACGTCCCAACCCCTTGGCTGAATTTTGCACCAACAAGCTACCCATTTCGGGTACAACTCTTCCCAATCTCCATGATACTCTCCCTTTGTCCCTTATTGATATTCTTTAACCATCCCACAAGACCAATTGAAACTCTCCATCACCAGAGTTCAAATCCAACACCAACTCTTTCCATCCCCTGGTAGCAAAATAAATGCTCCTTGCTTGCCATGGGATTTGAACCCTTGCTCACACAATAGCCATGTCATGCCACCACCACTAGGCTACAAGCTCCTTTGTGACATAAAATCTCACACACTTAAACATAAGACCTAACTGCTAACAGCCAATCTCACTTAAGAACAAAATTAAAAATTTTGCCAAGGCCCAGACTCGAACTCAAGCTTCCTGAACACCGCTAAACATACCCAAATCTCATAGCCAATAAAGGAAACATGAAATTTGTGTTAAAGCATGAAAAATTATAGACCCTACATTTTTAGGGTGTTACAACTCTACCCCACTTAGAGAAATATCGGCCTTGAAATTTACCTGGTCAGAATAAGTGAGGGTATTACTGTCGCATTGCTTCCTCTAGTTCCCACGTTGCCTCTTTGAACCGTGATTATTCCAGAGCACTTTGACCAGTGGAACAAATTTCTTTCGCAATACTTTAACATCACCTTCCAATATCTGCACCAGTTCTTCCTCGATAGTTAAATCAGGCCTAACCTCGATTCCTCAACTGACACTATGTGCGAGGGATCAGAGCAGTATCGCCTCAGCATTGAAACATGAAAAACATCGTGAATTCTATCCAACTCCGGAGGCAATTCAAGTTGATACACGAAATTTGCATCAAATGCATGTAATAATAGTAATTAATATTAGCCAACACTAATGACCTATACAAAATGAATATCGCATCCATCCTATGAGCCAACACATGTGACTAATCTAGCAAGACATAAACTAAAGATTCAAGTCCCTATACATGCCAAAAATCAAACATTTGAACCAGCTATACCAAAAGCTTCAGGTGATAGTGTGATCACTGTCTCCGACGCCTCTTGATCCCCAATACTAGCTTGAAGGCATTATAAGAAAATGGAAAAGAAGGGGGTAAACATAAAGCTTAGAAAGCTCACATGCAAACAATAAATAACATAACTCATAAATTAAAATAAGGCAAAGTTTCATAAGCTTAACTTTCTTATACACACTCTTCCCGCAAGTATTTAACATATTGAATTCTTTACTCAAGAGTTTTACTTACATACCTATACCAAACTCGTAATACAATTTCATAATTCCCAATATTGACTTAGTTGCCGAATAACTACTAACTTACCTATTGAACACTAGGAATATTATTGGATACTCAGAAATTGTACACATAACGCATTATATATAGCCACATGCTACCTTATTTAATACACTACATGTTGCTCGTTCTTGAGCTAATCACAGGCCTGCTCACACAAGTTGATAGTCGAGACATAACTACATGGGCTACTCACACAAGCTGACAGGTACCCGCAACACATGTCGGGTTACCCAGCCACCGGTAGAACGTACATGACTAGCGCCCAAATTTATAAAATTACACATCATATATACAAATGAGCTCATAACCACATAGTTCCTAGTGACATGTCAGTTTGTATCCTAATTTTATTCCTAAAGTTCAAACGGGATTTTTCTCGTAGACTTACCTTCAACAAATTCGGTCACATAAGCAGTTACATATTTTCATGATAAAAGAGTTACTACGAAATCCTGCATAATAATAAAAAGAGTAATGTAACTTACCTTCAAGCATAGAAATTACAATTCATGCATCAATTAAGCATTTATACATGATTCACATTGCATTATTTACATGTGCACTTACATCGATACAAAATTTGTAGAAACGAGCCTAGTATTCGTACACCTTATTTTTCCCCCGGTTAAGGTTCATTCCTCGTTTTTCTTGATCTAAAAGGATAAAAATTCACTAGATAAGTCCACATAATCAATAATTCACATTCTTGGCAAATTGACCATTTTGCATCCCAGACTTTCACAAAATGACCATTTTACCCCTAGGTCCAAAATTTGATTTTTATCGAATTTCCTTATTATCCAAGCATAACCGACCATTTATCTCTCTTATGACAACCCTAAATTTCAAATATTTCACAACATTACCATCATTTTACAAACTTTCCAAAATGGTCCTATTAGGGTTTTCATGAGAAATCCTTTCACCAAAGTTGTTCATTTCACCACTATGATTCATTTCCTTCCATAAAATTTTAGAAAACAACATAAATTCTCTAATGGTAAAATCCTAGACTTTCAACCGTTTTGCAAAATAGTCCACTCATTTGAAAGCTCATGTTACAAGGGTTCTAAAAATGCAAAAATCGTCAAGAAAGACCATCAAAATCACTTACTTGTGAGGGCTACAAGTTGCTGAAGTTTCAAGCTTCCAAAAACCCCATTTTTTGCTGAAAAAATTCGATAGAGAAGAAGGGAAAAATGAAAAAGATGATGTTTAGACACAAGGGTAATATTTTACTATGTAATAAGTCACCTAACCATTGACCATTCTAATTTCTTGTCCCCTATGGCCGGCCATCAGCTACTAAAGGTCTATTTGCCCTTTAAAGACCCCCAATTTTGGTTCTCTAGCTATTTAACACTTTTAGCTATCAAAATAGGACTTTTGTACTTTATACGATTTAGTCCTTTTTCTCAATTAAGCTCACAATCGCTAAAATTAGCTCATCCAAATTTTCATGCATTTATATAATTATACAATAACACATAAAAATATTAAAATAATTCTCTGACCTCGGATTAGTGGTTCCAAAACCATTGTTCTGATCAACCCCAAAATCAAACTGTTACAATTTATGTCCACACAGGCAGAGATATGGGTGTGTGTGACAGTCGTGTGTGACACACAAGCAAGTACACATCCGTGTGTCCCCTGGTGTTGAAATTGAAATCGAGTTAATATGTTCCACACAGGTTCACACACGAGCGTGTGACTTGGCCGTGCGGCATAAGTCAGTATACCCTATAGGTTTGGCATGGCCTAGCACATGACCTGGCACTCGGGCTAGCCATACGGGCATGTGTGTTGGCCGTGTGACCCAAGTCAGAGAATTACACGGGTTCAGACACAGGCTGGAACACTGCCATGTGCTCCCATTTCGAATGTCTACATAGCCTGTGACATGGGCGTGTGTCCTCTGTTTTGGGGAAAAATTTTCTAAGTTTCTTAAAGTATTATAAGTTATCGGTTTAGTCCCGAACCACTCTCAAATCATGTTTAGGGCCTCGTAGGCTTGTAATAGGGACAAATTGATTGAGAATGAGTGATGTATGGTTGAATAGATAAAATTTAGAAAATGAATGCTAAATAAATGTTTAATTGTATTGTGAGTTTGGTAATGCTCCATAACCCTATTCTGGCGTTGAATACGAGTGAGGGTTGTTACAATTCGTATAGCATTTATATCAACTCATCATATAAATTCAAATTAAGCCAAAAACATAACATAACATATCTCATAATAAATCACCAACCTACCACATTTTCATTCACGAAATTAGATGTAATTTCCACAATTTTTCATCATTTCATTGTATTACTCGGTTCATGTACATTCCTGTACCTTCCCGTATTTAACTCATACTCATTCACATCTTTAACATATCTGTTAAACCATTCAGAATATTTTTGGGTACTCGGGAAACTCGCACACTTAGTGCCAAATAAATAGCCGAAGCTGTATGAATCTTGCACACTAAGTGCCAATATATATATAGCCAAAGCTATCTCGATCTCGCACACTAAGTACAAAAATATATAGTCGACACTATCTCGATTTCGCGCACTAAGTGTACATAACTAGCCAAATCATCGTAAAATACGACTGTAGTCTTGTATACATAATTTATGCAACATCAAAGCATTTAAAGCATAATTATAACCATGATTATTACATAAGAACTTACCTCGGTTTGCATTTTCATTAAAATTCACTTAACAAAACTTGTATATCTATCAACAAGCATTCATAATCTATCAAGAAACTTTAAAATACATGCTTATTCATCAATGGCAACATGCAAAATATTTAACAGTTTTGCAAATTAGTCCCTGGGCTAGCTACACCTAGTTAAAGCGATCTCAAAAACATAGAAATCATTAAAAATGGGACAAAAACAGACTTATAATTGAACACCAAAGTGAATGAATGCTTCAAACCGTAAAATGGTTCCTCCCCTCTTCAATTTCGACAATTAGAAAGAAAGATGAACAAAATTTAGACCTTAGTTTTACTTATTTTTAATTTTATTGCTAAATTACTTATTTAACATTAGCTATTAATATTAAAAACACTTAATCTTATGTCCATCTTTGTCCATTTAATTAAACATGTAACATCCCTTACCCGTATTCGATGCTGGAATAGGGTATGAGCCATTACCGGATTTATCACACAAACAACCATACAATTCTGAGTCATAAATTTGCGTCCAAATTAAAGCCATTCACATTCAATTATAAAGTCCCTAGGACAAGCCTACGAGGCCCGAAACATGCTTTGGAAGTGGTCCGGGACTAAACCGAGCATTTAGGAAAGTTTTACAAAACTTAGAAAATTTTTGCCCTAAACAGGGGTCATACGCTGTTGTGGTTTAGGACACACCCATGTGGGCAGGCCGTGTGGTCACACATGCCAATGTCCCGACCCCGTGTAACTCTTTGACTTGTAACCCATGAACAAATTGAGGTCACACGGCGAAGTCACACGCCCGTGTGCTAGGCTATATGGAAAATTAATTTTCATAAAATAGTTACAGACTTCACACGTCCAGGACACATGCCAGTGCCTGAGGCCGTGTCATCCACACGGCCTTAAGCCACGCCCATGGGGCAGACCGTGTGTCACACATAGCCTAGACACATGCCCGTGTGTTTACCTGTGTGGACAAAATAAAGGCTATTTGCCAAGCCATTTGCCACCCTTATTCACACATACACCTATACCTACACCGATTCAATGGCACAAAACATAATATACTTAGGCAACCAAAACATCCACATTTATGACCAACACATGCCAATACAATATCAACATCTATCATACATACAACATCTATCAAACCACAATTGCCTACTTTTAAGATACCTAATTGTACACAAATTTTATCATTTCATTCATAGATCATATCACCAAATATTTCAACCAAATATTTCACATTCATGGCTTAAATCATAATTCCATTATTCACCAAGCATTCATAGACCACATCACACAAGGATGATTACACATGCATGCATACATAAATATATATATGCTTAAAACCATTCCAATCAAAATGAGCCAAGTTACATGGCCAAATACCACATCAACTTTTGACAATTACAAGCCAAAAGTTTTGGCCAAAACACAATGTCACATATAACAAAATGACCAAATCGCTATACATGCCATACTTTCAAAATACTAAGATCATCAATACCCAAAATGAAAGTTTTGATAGTGTGAGGCGAATCTCTGACAATATCCGATCCGAGCTAGCTTGGCGTGTGACAGCCCTAATTTGACCCTAGTCGGAAAGTGGTTTCGGGACCACAAAACCGAGTCACAAAAAAATAATTAAATGTTATATTCTATGCTTATTATATGTGAAAGTGCATGTGTGAAAATTTCATGCTTTGGTTTTCTCATTTGTATGCGAAATTATTAAATAGGACTTATGTGAGAAATTTTGAAAATGTGATAGGTTAGTTTGTAGTGGCCAAATATTTTATGGTTTAAAATAGGTGGATTTGCATGTCAAATTTCCCACTTTAATTTGTAAAGGTCGGCCATAATGATGATGATAAACAAAATATGCATTTTAAATTAGCATTAAAATATTTAATGGCTTTATATTATAAAATAAAGATAAATAAAATTACAAAATGAGGAAAAGGACAAAACTTGTTCATCTTTGTTCTTCATAGCCGAAATTAAGAGAAAAAGAGAGGAAAAAGCTCAAGCATATTTGGTCATTTACTTAGAATGATTCAAAGGTATGTTCCATGTATTTTCTTGATATTCTTGCAAAATTAGCATGGTCAAAGCATTGCTTAGTTAACCCATGTTTAAATTTTGAAAATTATTGTGTTGTGAGCATTCGGTCATGAATTGAATTGAAGGAAATGGTTGTTTCATGTTCTTTTTATGAGTAATGGTAGATAGGTGAAGTTGAGCTAGACAAATGAGCATATATGTGCATTATGTGCTTATATGTGTATTCGGCTAAGGACGTTTGATATGAAGCTTTGATAGGTTTGAATGATGAATGGCCGAATGAGCTATAGGTTATGTATGGATGAATTTTATGCATATGTGTGTGTGGCATTAGTATTTAATGGCACTCAACATTGTTTAATTAAAATTAGAAATGAATGCTTGAAAGTTAAATAGGTCGCTCTAATGACCAAATATGCTAAAAGCTAATATATGGACTAGTTGATAAATATGTGTTATTGAAATGTGAACAAATATCTATTTGATTTAGTATTCGGCTATGGTAAATTGTATAATAAATTGGTGTGGATGTTTTGAATGAGATATGCATAATTATAAGTTGAGTTGAGAAATGATTTCTCAAATGTCTAAAATGATATTCGGCTATGGCATGTAAGCATGACTAGTTGGTGTTGAATGTTTTTAAGTAGAAGAAGGTTATAAGTTGAGTTTAATGTTAAAAGAAATATTTGAAAAGATACATAGTACTGAATGTGTTCGAATGTGACTTACAAAGTACATAAAATTGAAAATGAAATGGTGATAGACTTAAGTGGACAAATAATACGAATGAATTGGTTTTTGAGATGTATATGGTTGCCGTATGTATGTGTTTGATTGAGAAGTAAATTTGTTTGATTTAGCTCAAGAGCTTAGAGGACCAAAGTTGGATAGGGGAAAGGAAAAGTAATCGAATAGCCAATGTAATCGTTCGACAACGTCCGAGGTAAGTTTTAAGTAATCAAACGTAAATAACAATTGATTATAATCTGATATATTATATGAATTAGGTATTCCTTGTAAGGTATGGATTTAGCCGAATGTTAAAGATGAAATGATGGTGTATTGTATCATGCTTACATAGCCTAATGGCAAGTATAACATGTTGATAAATATGTAATGTGCTTTAATAATCGAATGATAAGTTTGAAATGAACGTGAGTGAAATGTTATGCATAAGCTATCAAATGCTAAGTGTGAAAATGAGATGAAAGAAAAGTGTTTGAGATGTATAATTATATATGTTCAAATGATGCTAGTACCTAATTGATATGATTATGTTATATGAAACTTGTTGATTTGATTATCGTACGGTACTATTCAGGGCTTCGAGCCTAGCAGGCTATAATACCGGTGAGTTAATATCGGGCTTTGAGCCTAGCAAGCTATAATGTTGGTGAGTTAATATCGGGCTTCGAGCCTAGCAGGCGTAATGTCAGTGAATGAGTTCAGACTTAAAGTCTAGCAGGCTTTGTGCCGGTGATGAATTCGAGTTTTAAACCTAGCAGGCTAATTGCCGGTGATTTGTTATAAATCTAAAATTTTGAGACTTCGTGATAAAACGACAATTGAAATCGTATAATACCTTAAGTTGGCCAGGTATGTATCTTGTACTTATATGAGCTTGATTGGGGATTGAATCCCAAGTATGTAATATGATGTATATGTGAATAAGTATTAAGACTATATGTATATGATCCTGATACATTCGGCCAAAATGTGAAGTTATGTGAAAGTATTTGATTTACTTATGTTATATGAATTCATATTCAAGTGAAGTTAGTATGCTAAATATACATTAAATGTTTGTATATATATTCGGCCAAATGGCAATATACCTATGAAATGTCACT